>NW_028296792.1:0-42166 GCF_055471065.1 Atractosteus spatula | reverse complement strand
CCAGTGATCAGAAATTGTCAAAACGTGTTTTTCAGCAGAAATAAACACGTTTTGGCAACTTTGGTCACCCCCATGTAAGTTATAGGGCAGGAACAACACAGTTTTCAAAACGTGTTTTTCAGCCTGAAATAAACGCTTTTTTTCAGCACTTGGAATCGCAGTGTAACTGCTTGGCTCAGAAGAGCACACTGAGTCAGCCCTTAACCCCAGTGATCAGAAATTGTCAAAACATGTTTTTCAGCAGAAATAAACACGTTTTGGCAACTTTGGTCACCCCCATGTAAGTTATAGGGCAGGAACAGCACAGTTTTCAAAACGTGTTTTTCAGCCCGAAATAAACGCGTTTTTTCAGCCCTTGGAATCGCAGTGTAACTGCCTGGCTCAGAAGAGCACACTGAGTCAGCCCTTTACCCCAGTGATCAGAAATTGTCAAAACGTGTTTTTCAGCAGAAATAAACACGTTTTGGCAACTTTGGTCACCCCCATGTAAGTTATAGGGCAGGAACAGCACAGTTTTCAAAACGTGTTTTTCAGCCCGAAATAAACGCTATTTCTCAGCCCTTGGAATCGCAGTGTAGCTGCCTGGCTCAGAAGAGCACACTGAGTCAGCCCTTAACCCCAGTGATCAGAAATTGTCAAAACGTGTTTTTCAGCAGAAATAAACACGTTTTGGCAACTTTGGTCACCCCCATGTAAGTTATAGGGCAGGAACAGCACAGTTTTCAAAACGTGTTTTTCAGCACGAAATAAACGCTTTTTCTCAGCACTTGGAATCGCAGTGTAACTGCTTGGCTCAGAAGAGCACACTGAGTCAGCCCTTAACCCCAGTGATCAGAAATGGTCAAAACGTGTTTTTCAGCAGAAATAAACACGTTTTTGCAACTTTGGTCACCAACATGTAACTTATAGGGCAGGAACAGCACAGTTTTAAAAACGTGTTTTTCAGACTGAAATAAACGCTTTTTCTCAGCACTTGGAATCACAGTGTAACTGCTTGGCTCAGAAGAGCACACTGAGTCAGCCCTTCACCCCAGTGATCAGAAATTGTCAAAACGTGTTTTTCAGCAGAAATAAACACGTTTTTGCAACTTTGGTCACCCCCATGTAAGTTATAGGGCAGGAACAGCACAGTTTTTAAAACGTGTTTTTCAGCCCGAAATAAACGCGTTTTCTCATCCCTTGGAATCGCAGTGTAACTGCCTGGCTCAGAAGAGCCCACTGAGTCAGCCCTTAACCCCAATGTGTAGAAATTGTCAAAACGTGTTTTTCAGCAGAAATAAACACGTTTTGGCAACTTTGGTCACCCCCAAGTAAGTTATAGGGCAGGAACAGCACACTTTTCAAAACGTGTTTTTCAGCCCGAAATAAACGCGTTTTCTCAGCCCTTGGAATCGCAGTGTAACTGCCTGTTTCAGAAGAGCCCACTGAGTCAGCCCTTAACCCGAAAATGCAGATATTGTCAAAACGTGTTTTTCAGCAGAAATAAACACGTTTTTGGCAACTTTGGTCACCCCCATGTAAGTTATAGGGCAGGAACAGCACAATTTTCAAAACGTGTTTTTCAGCACGAAATAAACGCTTTTTCTCAGCCCTTGGAATCGCAGTGTAACTGCCTGGCTCAGAAGAGCACACTGAGTCAGCCCTTAACCCCAGTGATCAGAAATTGTCAAAACGTGTTTTTCAGCAGAAATAAACAGGTTTTGGCAACTTTGGTCACCAACATGTAACTTATAGGGGAGGAACAGCATAGGTTTCAAAACGTGTTTTTCAGCCCGAAATACACGCGTTTTCTCAGCCCTTAGAATCGCAGTGTAACTGCTTGGCTCAGAAGAGCCCACTGTGTCAGCCCTTAACCCCAGTGTGCAGAAATTGTCAAAACGTGTTTTTCAGCAGAAATAAACACGTTTTTGCAACTTTGGTCACCAACATATAACTTATAGGGCAGGAACAGCACAGTTTTCAAAACGTGTTTTTCAGCCCGAAATAAAGGCTTTTTCTCAGCACTTGGAATCGCAGTGTAACTGCTTGGCTCAGAAGAGCACACTGAGTCAGCCCTTTACCGCAGTGATCAGAAATTGTCAAAACGTGTTTTTCAGCAGAAATAAACACGTTTTGGCAACTTTGGTCACCCCCACGTAAGTTATAGGGCAGGAACAGCACAGTTTTCAAAACGTGTTTTTCAGCCCGAAATAAACGCGTTTTTTCAGCCCTTGGAATCGCAGTGTAACTGCCTGGCTCAGAAGAGCACACTGAGTCAGCCCTTTACCCCAGTGATCAGAAATTGTCAAAACGTGTTTTTCAGCAGAAATAAACACGTTTTGGCAACTTTGGTCACCCCCATGTAAGTTATAGGGCAGGAACAGCACAGTTTTCAAAACGTGTTTTTCAGCTTGAAATAAACGCTTTTTCTCAGCTCTTGGAATCGCAGTGTAACTGCCTGGCTCAGAAGAGCACACTGAGTCAGCCCTTCACCCCAGTGATCAGAAATTGTCAAAACGTGTTTTTCAGCAGAAATAAACACGTTTTGGCAACTTTGGTCACCCCCATGTAAGTTATAGGGCAGGAACAGCACAGTTTTCAAAACGTGTTTTTCAGCCAGAAATAAACGCTATTTCTCAGCCCTTGGAATCGCAGTGTAACTGCCTGGCTCAGAAGAGCACACTGAGTCAGCCCTTCACCCCAGTGATCAGAAATTGTCAAAACGTGTTTTTCAGCAGAAATAAACACGTTTTGGCAACTTTGGTCACCCCCATGTAAGTTATAGGGCAGGAACAGCACAGTTTTCAAAACGTGTTTTTCAGCCCGAAATAAACGCTTTTTCTCAGCACTTGGAATCGCAGTGTAACTGCTTGGCTCAGAAGAGCACACTGAGTCAGCCCTTAACCCCAGTGATCAGAAATTGTCAAAACATGTTTTTCAGCAGAAATAAACACGTTTTGGCAACTTTGGTCACCCCCATGTAAGTTATAGGGCAGGAACAGCATAGTTTTCAAAACGTGTTTTTCAGCCTGAAATAAACGCTTTTTTTCAGCCCTTAGAATCGCAGTGTAACTGCCTGGCTCAGAAGAGCACACTGAGTCAGCCCTTAACCCCAGTGATCAGAAATTGTCAAAACGTGTTTTTCAGCAGAAATAAACACGTTTTGGCAACTTTGGTCACCCCCATGTAAGTTATAGGGCAGGAACAGCACAGTTTTCAAAACGTGTTTTTCAGCCCGAAATAAACGCTTTTTCACAGCACTTGGAATCGCAGTGTAACTGCTTGGCTCAGAAGAGCACACTGAGTCAGCCCTTCACCCCAGTGATCAGAAATTGTCAAAACGTGTTTTTCAGCAGAAATAAACACGTTTTGGCAACTTTGGTCACCCCCATGTAAGTTATAGGGCAGGAACAGCACAGTTTTCAAAACGTGTTTTTCAGCCCGAAATAAACGCTTTTTCTCAGCACTTGGAATCGCAGTGTAACTGCTTGGCTCAGAAGAGCACACTGAGTCAGCCCTTAACCCCAGTGATCAGAAATTGTCAAAACATGTTTTTCAGCAGAAATAAACACGTTTTGGCAACTTTGGTCACCCCCATGTAAGTTATAGGGCAGGAACAGCATAGTTTTCAAAACGTGTTTTTCAGCCTGAAATAAACGCTTTTTTTCAGCACTTGGAATCGCAGTGTAACTGCTTGGCTCAGAAGAGCACACTGAGTCAGCCCTTAACCCCAGTGATCAGAAATTGTCAAAACATGTTTTTCAGCAGAAATAAACACGTTTTGGCAACTTTGGTCACCCCCATGTAAGTTATAGGGCAGGAACAGCACAGTTTTCAAAACGTGTTTTTCAGCCCGAAATAAACGCGTTTTTTCAGCCCTTGGAATCGCAGTGTAACTGCCTGGCTCAGAAGAGCACACTGAGTCAGCCCTTTACCCCAGTGATCAGAAATTGTCAAAACGTGTTTTTCAGCAGAAATAAACACGTTTTGGCAACTTTGGTCACCCCCATGTAAGTTATAGGGCAGGAACAGCACAGTTTTCAAAACGTGTTTTTCAGCCCGAAATAAACGCGTTTTTTCAGCCCTTGGAATCGCAGTGTAACTGCCTGGCTCAGAAGAGCACACTGAGTCAGCCCTTTACCCCAGTGATCAGAAATTGTCAAAACGTGTTTTTCAGCAGAAATAAACACGTTTTGGCAACTTTGGTCACCCCCATGTAAGTTATAGGGCAGGAACAGCACAGTTTTCAAAACGTGTTTTTCAGCCCGAAATAAACGCGTTTTTTCAGCCCTTGGAATCGCAGTGTAACTGCCTGGCTCAGAAGAGCACACTGAGTCAGCCCTTTACCCCAGTGATCAGAAATTGTCAAAACGTGTTTTTCAGCAGAAATAAACACGTTTTGGCAACTTTGGTCACCCCCATGTAAGTTATAGGGCAGGAACAGCACAGTTTTCAAAACGTGTTTTTCAGCCCGAAGTAAACGCTTTTTCTCAGCTCTTGGAATCGCAGTGTAACTGCCTGGCTCAGAAGAGCACACTGAGTCAGCCCTTCACCCCAGTGATCAGAAATTGTCAAAACGTGTTTTTCAGCAGAAATAAACACGTTTTGGCAACTTTGGTCACCCCCATGTAAGTTATAGGGCAGGAACAGCACAGTTTTCAAAACGTGTTTTTCAGCCCGAAATAAACGCTTTTTCTCAGCTCTTGGAATCGCAGTGTAACTGCCTGGCTCAGAAGAGCACACTGAGTCAGCCCTTCACCCCAGTGATCAGAAATTGTCAAAACATGTTTTTCAGCAGAAATAAACACGTTTTGGCAACTTTGGTCACCCCCATGTAAGTTATAGGGTAGGAACAGCACAGTTTTCAAAACGTGTTTTTCAGCCCGAAATAAACGCATTTTCTCAGCCCTTAGAATCGCAGTGTAACTGCCTGGCTCAGAAGAGCACACTGAGTCAACCCTTAACCCCAGTGTGCAGAAATTGTCAAAACGTGTTTTTCAGCAGAAATAAACAGGTTTTGGCAACTTTGGTCACCAACATGTAACTTATAGGGCAGGAACAGCACAGGTTTCAAAACGTGTTTTTCAGCCCGAAATAAACGCGTTTTCTCAGCCCTTAGAATCGCAGTGTAACTGCTTGGCTCAGAAGAGCACACTGAGTCAGCCCTTAACCCCAGTGATCAGAAATTGTCAAAACATGTTTTTCAGCAGAAATAAACACGTTTTGGCAACTTTGGTCACCCCCATGTAAGTTACAGGGCAGGAACAGCACAGTTTTCAAAACGTGTTTTTCAGCCCGAAATAAACGCTTTTTCTCAGCACTTGGAATCGCAGTGTAACTGCTTGGCTCAGAAGAGCACACTGAGTCAGCCCTTAACCCCAGTGATCAGAAATTGTCAAAACGTGTTTTTCAGCAGAAATAAACACGTTTTTGCAACTTTGGTCACCAACATGTAACTTATAGGGCAGGAACAGCACAGTTTTCAAAACGTGTTTTTCAGCCTGAAATAAACGCTTTTTCTCAGCACTTGGAATCACAGTGTAACTGCTTGGCTCAGAAGAGCACACTGAGTCAGCCCTTAACCCCAGTGATCAAAAATTGTCAAAACGTGTTTTTCAGCAGAAATAAACACGTTTTGGCAACTTTGGTCACCCCCATGTAAGTTATAGGGCAGGAACAGCACAGTTTTCAAAACGTGTTTTTCAGCCCGAAATAAACGCGTTTTTTCAGCCCTTGGAATCGCAGTGTAACTGCCTGGCTCAGAATAGCACACTGAGTCAGCCCTTTACCCCAGTGATCAGAAATTGTCAAAACGTGTTTTTCAGCAGAAATAAACACGTTTTGGCAACTTTGGTCACCCCCATGTAAGTTATAGGGCAGGAACAGCACAGTTTTCAAAACGTGTTTTTCAGCCCGAAATAAACGCTTTTTCTCAGCTCTTGGAATCGCAGTGTAACTGCCTGGCTCAGAAAAGCACACTGAGTCAGCCCTTCACCCCAGTGATCAGAAATTGTCAAAACGTGTTTTTCAGCAGAAATAAACACGTTTTGGCAACTTTGGTCACCCCCATGTAAGTTATAGGGTAGGAACAGCACAGTTTTCAAAACGTGTTTTTCAGCCCGAAATAAACGCATTTTCTCAGCCCTTAGAATCGCAGTGTAACTGCCTGGCTCAGAAGAGCACACTGAGTCAGCCCTTAACCCCAGTGATCAGAAATTGTCAAAACGTGTTTTTCAGCAGAAATAAACACGTTTTGGCAACATTGGTCACCCCCATGTAAGTTATAGGGCAGGAACAGCACAGTTTTCAAAACGTGTTTTTCAGCCCGAAATAAACGCTTTTTCACAGCACTTGGAATCGCAGTGTAACTGCTTGGCTCAGAAGAGCACACTGAGTCAGCCCTTCACCCCAGTGATCAGAAATTGTCAAAACGTGTTTTTCAGCAGAAATAAACACGTTTTGGCAACTTTGGTCACCCCCATGTAAGTTATAGGGCAGGAACAACACAGTTTTCAAAACGTGTTTTTCAGCCTGAAATAAACGCTTTTTTTCAGCACTTGGAATCGCAGTGTAACTGCTTGGCTCAGAAGAGCACACTGAGTCAGCCCTTAACCCCAGTGATCAGAAATTGTCAAAACATGTTTTTCAGCAGAAATAAACACGTTTTGGCAACTTTGGTCACCCCCATGTAAGTTATAGGGCAGGAACAGCACAGTTTTCAAAACGTGTTTTTCAGCCCGAAATAAACGCGTTTTTTCAGCCCTTGGAATCGCAGTGTAACTGCCTGGCTCAGAAGAGCACACTGAGTCAGCCCTTTACCCCAGTGATCAGAAATTGTCAAAACGTGTTTTTCAGCAGAAATAAACACGTTTTGGCAACTTTGGTCACCCCCATGTAAGTTATAGGGCAGGAACAGCACAGTTTTCAAAACGTGTTTTTCAGCCCGAAATAAACGCGTTTTTTCAGCCCTTGGAATCGCAGTGTAACTGCCTGGCTCAGAAGAGCACACTGAGTCAGCCCTTTACCCCAGTGATCAGAAATTGTCAAAACGTGTTTTTCAGCAGAAATAAACACGTTTTGGCAACTTTGGTCACCCCCATGTAAGTTATAGGGCAGGAACAGCACAGTTTTCAAAACGTGTTTTTCAGCCCGAAATAAACGCTATTTCTCAGCCCTTGGAATCGCAGTGTAGCTGCCTGGCTCAGAAGAGCACACTGAGTCAGCCCTTAACCCCAGTGATCAGAAATTGTCAAAACGTGTTTTTCAGCAGAAATAAACACGTTTTGGCAACTTTGGTCACCCCCATGTAAGTTATAGGGCAGGAACAGCACAGTTTTCAAAACGTGTTTTTCAGCACGAAATAAACGCTTTTTCTCAGCACTTGGAATCGCAGTGTAACTGCTTGGCTCAGAAGAGCACACTGAGTCAGCCCTTAACCCCAGTGATCAGAAATGGTCAAAACGTGTTTTTCAGCAGAAATAAACACGTTTTTGCAACTTTGGTCACCAACATGTAACTTATAGGGCAGGAACAGCACAGTTTTAAAAACGTGTTTTTCAGACTGAAATAAACGCTTTTTCTCAGCACTTGGAATCACAGTGTAACTGCTTGGCTCAGAAGAGCACACTGAGTCAGCCCTTCACCCCAGTGATCAGAAATTGTCAAAACGTGTTTTTCAGCAGAAATAAACACGTTTTTGCAACTTTGGTCACCCCCATGTAAGTTATAGGGCAGGAACAGCACAGTTTTCAAAACGTGTTTTTCAGCCCGAAATAAACGCGTTTTCTCATCCCTTGGAATCGCAGTGTAACTGCCTGGCTCAGAAGAGCCCACTGAGTCAGCCCTTAACCCCAATGTGTAGAAATTGTCAAAACGTGTTTTTCAGCAGAAATAAACACGTTTTGGCAACTTTGGTCACCCCCAAGTAAGTTATAGGGCAGGAACAGCACACTTTTCAAAACGTGTTTTTCAGCCCGAAATAAACGCGTTTTCTCAGCCCTTGGAATCGCAGTGTAACTGCCTGTTTCAGAAGAGCCCACTGAGTCAGCCCTTAACCCGAAAATGCAGATATTGTCAAAACGTGTTTTTCAGCAGAAATAAACACGTTTTTGGCAACTTTGGTCACCCCCATGTAAGTTATAGGGCAGGAACAGCACAATTTTCAAAACGTGTTTTTCAGCACGAAATAAACGCTTTTTCTCAGCCCTTGGAATCGCAGTGTAACTGCCTGGCTCAGAAGAGCACACTGAGTCAGCCCTTAACCCCAGTGATCAGAAATTGTCAAAACGTGTTTTTCAGCAGAAATAAACAGGTTTTGGCAACTTTGGTCACCAACATGTAACTTATAGGGGAGGAACAGCATAGGTTTCAAAACGTGTTTTTCAGCCCGAAATACACGCGTTTTCTCAGCCCTTAGAATCGCAGTGTAACTGCTTGGCTCAGAAGAGCCCACTGTGTCAGCCCTTAACCCCAGTGTGCAGAAATTGTCAAAACGTGTTTTTCAGCAGAAATAAACACGTTTTTGCAACTTTGGTCACCAACATATAACTTATAGGGCAGGAACAGCACAGTTTTCAAAACGTGTTTTTCAGCCCGAAATAAAGGCTTTTTCTCAGCACTTGGAATCGCAGTGTAACTGCTTGGCTCAGAAGAGCACACTGAGTCAGCCCTTTACCGCAGTGATCAGAAATTGTCAAAACGTGTTTTTCAGCAGAAATAAACACGTTTTGGCAACTTTGGTCACCCCCACGTAAGTTATAGGGCAGGAACAGCACAGTTTTCAAAACGTGTTTTTCAGCCCGAAATAAACGCGTTTTTTCAGCCCTTGGAATCGCAGTGTAACTGCCTGGCTCAGAAGAGCACACTGAGTCAGCCCTTTACCCCAGTGATCAGAAATTGTCAAAACGTGTTTTTCAGCAGAAATAAACACGTTTTGGCAACTTTGGTCACCCCCATGTAAGTTATAGGGCAGGAACAGCACAGTTTTCAAAACGTGTTTTTCAGCTTGAAATAAACGCTTTTTCTCAGCTCTTGGAATCGCAGTGTAACTGCCTGGCTCAGAAGAGCACACTGAGTCAGCCCTTCACCCCAGTGATCAGAAATTGTCAAAACGTGTTTTTCAGCAGAAATAAACACGTTTTGGCAACTTTGGTCACCCCCATGTAAGTTATAGGGCAGGAACAGCACAGTTTTCAAAACGTGTTTTTCAGCCAGAAATAAACGCTATTTCTCAGCCCTTGGAATCGCAGTGTAACTGCCTGGCTCAGAAGAGCACACTGAGTCAGCCCTTCACCCCAGTGATCAGAAATTGTCAAAACGTGTTTTTCAGCAGAAATAAACACGTTTTGGCAACTTTGGTCACCCCCATGTAAGTTATAGGGCAGGAACAGCACAGTTTTCAAAACGTGTTTTTCAGCCCGAAATAAACGCTTTTTCTCAGCACTTGGAATCGCAGTGTAACTGCTTGGCTCAGAAGAGCACACTGAGTCAGCCCTTAACCCCAGTGATCAGAAATTGTCAAAACATGTTTTTCAGCAGAAATAAACACGTTTTGGCAACTTTGGTCACCCCCATGTAAGTTATAGGGCAGGAACAGCATAGTTTTCAAAACGTGTTTTTCAGCCTGAAATAAACGCTTTTTTTCAGCACTTGGAATCGCAGTGTAACTGCTTGGCTCAGAAGAGCACACTGAGTCAGCCCTTAACCCCAGTGATCAGAAATTGTCAAAACATGTTTTTCAGCAGAAATAAACACGTTTTGGCAACTTTGGTCACCCCCATGTAAGTTATAGGGCAGGAACAGCACAGTTTTCAAAACGTGTTTTTCAGCCCGAAATAAACGCGTTTTTTCAGCCCTTGGAATCGCAGTGTAACTGCCTGGCTCAGAAGAGCACACTGAGTCAGCCCTTTACCCCAGTGATCAGAAATTGTCAAAACGTGTTTTTCAGCAGAAATAAACACGTTTTGGCAACTTTGGTCACCCCCATGTAAGTTATAGGGCAGGAACAGCACAGTTTTCAAAACGTGTTTTTCAGCTTGAAATAAACGCTTTTTCTCAGCTCTTGGAATCGCAGTGTAACTGCCTGGCTCAGAAGAGCACACTGAGTCAGCCCTTCACCCCAGTGATCAGAAATTGTCAAAACGTGTTTTTCAGCAGAAATAAACACGTTTTGGCAACTTTGGTCACCCCCATGTAAGTTATAGGGCAGGAACAGCACAGTTTTCAAAACGTGTTTTTCAGCCAGAAATAAACGCTATTTCTCAGCCCTTGGAATCGCAGTGTAACTGCCTGGCTCAGAAGAGCACACTGAGTCAGCCCTTCACCCCAGTGATCAGAAATTGTCAAAACGTGTTTTTCAGCAGAAATAAACACGTTTTGGCAACTTTGGTCACCCCCATGTAAGTTATAGGGCAGGAACAGCACAGTTTTCAAAACGTGTTTTTCAGCCCGAAATAAACGCTTTTTCTCAGCACTTGGAATCGCAGTGTAACTGCTTGGCTCAGAAGAGCACACTGAGTCAGCCCTTAACCCCAGTGATCAGAAATTGTCAAAACATGTTTTTCAGCAGAAATAAACACGTTTTGGCAACTTTGGTCACCCCCATGTAAGTTATAGGGCAGGAACAGCATAGTTTTCAAAACGTGTTTTTCAGCCTGAAATAAACGCTTTTTTTCAGCACTTGGAATCGCAGTGTAACTGCTTGGCTCAGAAGAGCACACTGAGTCAGCCCTTAACCCCAGTGATCAGAAATTGTCAAAACATGTTTTTCAGCAGAAATAAACACGTTTTGGCAACTTTGGTCACCCCCATGTAAGTTATAGGGCAGGAACAGCACAGTTTTCAAAACGTGTTTTTCAGCCCGAAATAAACGCGTTTTTTCAGCCCTTGGAATCGCAGTGTAACTGCCTGGCTCAGAAGAGCACACTGAGTCAGCCCTTTACCCCAGTGATCAGAAATTGTCAAAACGTGTTTTTCAGCAGAAATAAACACGTTTTGGCAACTTTGGTCACCCCCATGTAAGTTATAGGGCAGGAACAGCACAGTTTTCAAAACGTGTTTTTCAGCCCGAAATAAACGCTATTTCTCAGCCCTTGGAATCGCAGTGTAGCTGCCTGGCTCAGAAGAGCACACTGAGTCAGCCCTTAACCCCAGTGATCAGAAATTGTCAAAACGTGTTTTTCAGCAGAAATAAACACGTTTTGGCAACTTTGGTCACCCCCATGTAAGTTATAGGGCAGGAACAGCACAGTTTTCAAAACGTGTTTTTCAGCCCGAAATAAACGCTTTTTCTCAGCACTTGGAATCGCAGTGTAACTGCTTGGCTCAGAAGAGCACACTGAGTCAGCCCTTAACCCCAGTGATCAGAAATGGTCAAAACGTGTTTTTCAGCAGAAATAAACACGTTTTTGCAACTTTGGTCACCAACATGTAACTTATAGGGCAGGAACAGCACAGTTTTAAAAACGTGTTTTTCAGCCTGAAATAAACGCTTTTTCTCAGCACTTGGAATCACAGTGTAACTGCTTGGCTCAGAAGAGCACACTGAGTCAGCCCTTCACCCCAGTGATCAGAAATTGTCAAAACGTGTTTTTCAGCAGAAATAAACACGTTTTGGCAACTTTGGTCACCCCCATGTAAGTTATAGGGCAGGAACAGCACAGTTTTCAAAACGTGTTTTTCAGCCCGAAATAAACGCATTTGCTCAGCTCTTAGAATCGCAGTGTAACTGCATGGCTCAGAAGAGCACACTGAGTCAGCCCTTAACCCCAGTGTGCAGAAATTGTCAAAACGTGTTTTTCAGCAGAAATAAACACGTTTTGGCAACTTTGGTCACCAACATGTAACTTATAGGGCAGGAACAGCACAGTTTTCAAAACGTGTTTTTCAGCCCGAAATAAACGCTTTTTCTCAGCCCTTGGAATCGCAGTGCAACTGCCTGTCTCAGAAGAGCACACTGAGTCAGCCCTTAACCCTAGTGATCAGAAATTGTCAAAACGTGTTTTTCAGCAGAAATAAACACGTTTTGGCAACTTTGTTCACCCCCATGTAAGTTATAGGGCAGGAACAGCACAGTTTTCAAAACGTGTTTTTCAGCCCGAAATAAACGCGTTTTCTCATCCCTTGGAATCGCAGTGTAACTGCCTGGCTCAGAAGAGCCCACTGAGTCAGCCCTTAACCCCAATGTGTAGAAATTGTCAAAACGTGTTTTTCAGCAGAAATAAACACGTTTTGGCAACTTTGGTCACCCCCATGTAAGTTATAGGGCAGGAACAGCACACTTTTCAAAACGTGTTTTTCAGCCCGAAATAAACGCGTTTTCTCAGCCCTTGGAATCGCAGTGTAACTGCCTGTTTCAGAAGAGCCCACTGAGTCAGCCCTTAACCCGAAAATGCAGATATTGTCAAAACGTGTTTTTCAGCAGAAATAAACACGTTTTGGCAACTTTGGTCACCCCCATGTAAGTTATAGGGCAGGAACAGCACACTTTTTAAAACGTGTTTTTCAGCACGAAATAAACGCTTTTTCTCAGCCCTTGGAATCGCAGTGTAACTGCCTGGCTCAGAAGAGCACACTGAGTCAGCCCTTAACCCCAGTGATCAGAAATTGTCAAAACGTGTTTTTCAGCAGAAATAAACACGTTTTGGCAACTTTGGTCACCCCCATGTAAGTTATAGGGCAGGAACAGCACAGTTTTCAAAACGTGTTTTTCAGCCCGAAATAAACGCTTTTTCTCAGCCCTTAGAATCGCAGTGTAACAGCCTGGCTCAGAAGAGCACACTGAGTCAGCCCTTAACCCCAGTGTGTAGAAATTGTCAAAACGTGTTTTTCAGCAGAAATAAACAGGTTTTGGCAACTTTGGTCACCAACATGTAACTTATAGGGGAGGAACAGCATAGGTTTCAAAACGTGTTTTTCAGCCCGAAATACACGCGTTTTCTCAGCCCTTAGAATCGCAGTGTAACTGCTTGGCTCAGAAGAGCCCACTGTGTCAGCCCTTAACCCCAGTGTGCAGAAATTGTCAAAACGTGTTTTTCAGCAGAAATAAACACGTTTTTGCAACTTTGGTCACCAACATGTAACTTATAGGGCAGGAACAGCACAGTTTTAAAAACGTGTTTTTCAGCCCGAAATAAACGCGTTTTTTCAGCCCTTGGAATCGCAGTGTAACTGCCTGGCTCAGAAGAGCACACTGAGTCAGCCCTTTACCCCAGTGATCAGAAATTGTCAAAACGTGTTTTTCAGCAGAAATAAACACGTTTTGGCAACTTTGGTCACCCCCATGTAAGTTATAGGGCAGGAACAGCACAGTTTTCAAAACGTGTTTTTCAGCCCGAAGTAAACGCTTTTTCTCAGCTCTTGGAATCGCAGTGTAACTGCCTGGCTCAGAAGAGCACACTGAGTCAGCCCTTCACCCCAGTGATCAGAAATTGTCAAAACGTGTTTTTCAGCAGAAATAAACACGTTTTGGCAACTTTGGTCACCCCCATGTAAGTTATAGGGCAGGAACAGCACAGTTTTCAAAACGTGTTTTTCAGCCCGAAATAAACGCTTTTTCTCAGCACTTGGAATCGCAGTGTAACTGCCTGGCTCAGAAGAGCACACTGAGTCAGCCCTTCACCCCAGTGATCAGAAATTGTCAAAACATGTTTTTCAGCAGAAATAAACACGTTTTGGCAACTTTGGTCACCCCCATGTAAGTTATAGGGTAGGAACAGCACAGTTTTCAAAACGTGTTTTTCAGCCCGAAATAAACGCATTTTCTCAGCCCTTAGAATCGCAGTGTAACTGCCTGGCTCAGAAGAGCACACTGAGTCAACCCTTAACCCCAGTGTGCAGAAATTGTCAAAACGTGTTTTTCAGCAGAAATAAACAGGTTTTGGCAACTTTGGTCACCAACATGTAACTTATAGGGCAGGAACAGCACAGGTTTCAAAACGTGTTTTTCAGCCCGAAATAAACGCGTTTTCTCAGCCCTTAGAATCGCAGTGTAACTGCTTGGCTCAGAAGAGCACACTGAGTCAGCCCTTAACCCCAGTGATCAGAAATTGTCAAAACATGTTTTTCAGCAGAAATAAACACGTTTTGGCAACTTTGGTCACCCCCATGTAAGTTACAGGGCAGGAACAGCACAGTTTTCAAAACGTGTTTTTCAGCCCGAAATAAACGCTTTTTCTCAGCACTTGGAATCGCAGTGTAACTGCTTGGCTCAGAAGAGCACACTGAGTCAGCCCTTAACCCCAGTGATCAGAAATTGTCAAAACGTGTTTTTCAGCAGAAATAAACACGTTTTTGCAACTTTGGTCACCAACATGTAACTTATAGGGCAGGAACAGCACAGTTTTCAAAACGTGTTTTTCAGCCTGAAATAAACGCTTTTTCTCAGCACTTGGAATCACAGTGTAACTGCTTTGCTCAGAAGAGCACACTGAGTCAGCCCTTAACCCCAGTGATCAAAAATTGTCAAAACGTGTTTTTCAGCAGAAATAAACACGTTTTGGCAACTTTGGTCACCCCCATGTAAGTTATAGGGCAGGAACAGCACAGTTTTCAAAACGTGTTTTTCAGCCCGAAATAAACGCGTTTTTTCAGCCCTTGGAATCGCAGTGTAACTGCCTGGCTCAGAATAGCACACTGAGTCAGCCCTTTACCCCAGTGATCAGAAATTGTCAAAACGTGTTTTTCAGCAGAAATAAACACGTTTTGGCAACTTTGGTCACCCCCATGTAAGTTATAGGGCAGGAACAGCACAGTTTTCAAAACGTGTTTTTCAGCCCGAAATAAACGCGTTTTTTCAGCCCTTGGAATCGCAGTGTAACTGCCTGGCTCAGAAGAGCACACTGAGTCAGCCCTTTACCCCAGTGATCAGAAATTGTCAAAACGTGTTTTTCAGCAGAAATAAACACGTTTTGGCAACTTTGGTCACCCCCATGTAAGTTATAGGGCAGGAACAGCACAGTTTTCAAAACGTGTTTTTCAGCCCGAAATAAACGCGTTTTTTCAGCCCTTGGAATCGCAGTGTAACTGCCTGGCTCAGAAGAGCACACTGAGTCAGCCCTTTACCCCAGTGATCAGAAATTGTCAAAACGTGTTTTTCAGCAGAAATAAACACGTTTTGGCAACTTTGGTCACCCCCATGTAAGTTATAGGGCAGGAACAGCACAGTTTTCAAAACGTGTTTTTCAGCCCGAAATAAACGCTATTTCTCAGCCCTTGGAATCGCAGTGTAGCTGCCTGGCTCAGAAGAGCACACTGAGTCAGCCCTTAACCCCAGTGATCAGAAATTGTCAAAACGTGTTTTTCAGCAGAAATAAACACGTTTTGGCAACTTTGGTCACCCCCATGTAAGTTATAGGGCAGGAACAGCACAGTTTTCAAAACGTGTTTTTCAGCACGAAATAAACGCTTTTTCTCAGCACTTGGAATCGCAGTGTAACTGCTTGGCTCAGAAGAGCACACTGAGTCAGCCCTTAACCCCAGTGATCAGAAATGGTCAAAACGTGTTTTTCAGCAGAAATAAACACGTTTTTGCAACTTTGGTCACCAACATGTAACTTATAGGGCAGGAACAGCACAGTTTTAAAAACGTGTTTTTCAGCCTGAAATAAACGCTTTTTCTCAGCACTTGGAATCACAGTGTAACTGCTTGGCTCAGAAGAGCACACTGAGTCAGCCCTTCACCCCAGTGATCAGAAATTGTCAAAACGTGTTTTTCAGCAGAAATAAACACGTTTTGGCAACTTTGGTCACCCCCATGTAAGTTATAGGGCAGGAACAGCACAGTTTTCAAAACGTGTTTTTCAGCCCGAAATAAACGCGTTTTCTCATCCCTTGGAATCGCAGTGTAACTGCCTGGCTCAGAAGAGCCCACTGAGTCAGCCCTTAACCCCAATGTGTAGAAATTGTCAAAACGTGTTTTTCAGCAGAAATAAACACGTTTTGGCAACTTTGGTCACCCCCAAGTAAGTTATAGGGCAGGAACAGCACACTTTTCAAAACGTGTTTTTCAGCCCGAAATAAACGCGTTTTCTCAGCCCTTGGAATCGCAGTGTAACTGCCTGTTTCAGAAGAGCCCACTGAGTCAGCCCTTAACCCGAAAATGCAGATATTGTCAAAACGTGTTTTTCAGCAGAAATAAACACGTTTTTGGCAACTTTGGTCACCCCCATGTAAGTTATAGGGCAGGAACAGCACAATTTTCAAAACGTGTTTTTCAGCACGAAATAAACGCTTTTTCTCAGCCCTTGGAATCGCAGTGTAACTGCCTGGCTCAGAAGAGCACACTGAGTCAGCCCTTAACCCCAGTGATCAGAAATTGTCAAAACGTGTTTTTCAGCAGAAATAAACACGTTTTGGCAACTTTGGTCACCCCCATGTAAGTTATAGGGCAGGAACAGCACAGTTTTCAAAACGTGTTTTTCAGCCCGAAATAAACGCTTTTTCTCAGCCCTTAGAATCGCAGTGTAACAGCCTGGCTCAGAAGAGCACACTGAGTCAGCCCTTAACCCCAGTGTGCAGAAATTGTCAAAACGTGTTTTTCAGCAGAAATAAACAGGTTTTGGCAACTTTGGTCACCAACATGTAACTTATAGGGGACGAACAGCATAGGTTTCAAAACGTGTTTTTCAGCCCGAAATACACGCGTTTTCTCAGCCCTTAGAATCGCAGTGTAACTGCTTGGCTCAGAAGAGCCCACTGTGTCAGCCCTTAACCCCAGTGTGCAGAAATTGTCAAAACGTGTTTTTCAGCAGAAATAAACACGTTTTTGCAACTTTGGTCACCAACATATAACTTATAGGGCAGGAACAGCACAGTTTTCAAAACGTGTTTTTCAGCCCGAAATAAAGGCTTTTTCTCAGCACTTGGAATCGCAGTGTAACTGCTTGGCTCAGAAGAGCACACTGAGTCAGCCCTTTACCGCAGTGATCAGAAATTGTCAAAACGTGTTTTTCAGCAGAAATAAACACGTTTTGGCAACTTTGGTCACCCCCACGTAAGTTATAGGGCAGGAACAGCACAGTTTTCAAAACGTGTTTTTCAGCCCGAAATAAACGCGTTTTTTCAGCCCTTGGAATCGCAGTGTAACTGCCTGGCTCAGAAGAGCACACTGAGTCAGCCCTTTACCCCAGTGATCAGAAATTGTCAAAACGTGTTTTTCAGCAGAAATAAACACGTTTTGGCAACTTTGGTCACCCCCATGTAAGTTATAGGGCAGGAACAGCACAGTTTTCAAAACGTGTTTTTCAGCTTGAAATAAACGCTTTTTCTCAGCTCTTGGAATCGCAGTGTAACTGCCTGGCTCAGAAGAGCACACTGAGTCAGCCCTTCACCCCAGTGATCAGAAATTGTCAAAACGTGTTTTTCAGCAGAAATAAACACGTTTTGGCAACTTTGGTCACCCCCATGTAAGTTATAGGGCAGGAACAGCACAGTTTTCAAAACGTGTTTTTCAGCCAGAAATAAACGCTATTTCTCAGCCCTTGGAATCGCAGTGTAACTGCCTGGCTCAGAAGAGCACACTGAGTCAGCCCTTCACCCCAGTGATCAGAAATTGTCAAAACGTGTTTTTCAGCAGAAATAAACACGTTTTGGCAACTTTGGTCACCCCCATGTAAGTTATAGGGCAGGAACAGCACAGTTTTCAAAACGTGTTTTTCAGCCCGAAATAAACGCTTTTTCTCAGCACTTGGAATCGCAGTGTAACTGCTTGGCTCAGAAGAGCACACTGAGTCAGCCCTTAACCCCAGTGATCAGAAATTGTCAAAACATGTTTTTCAGCAGAAATAAACACGTTTTGGCAACTTTGGTCACCCCCATGTAAGTTATAGGGCAGGAACAGCATAGTTTTCAAAACGTGTTTTTCAGCCTGAAATAAACGCTTTTTTTCAGCACTTGGAATCGCAGTGTAACTGCTTGGCTCAGAAGAGCACACTGAGTCAGCCCTTAACCCCAGTGATCAGAAATTGTCAAAACATGTTTTTCAGCAGAAATAAACACGTTTTGGCAACTTTGGTCACCCCCATGTAAGTTATAGGGCAGGAACAGCACAGTTTTCAAAACGTGTTTTTCAGCCCGAAATAAACGCGTTTTTTCAGCCCTTGGAATCGCAGTGTAACTGCCTGGCTCAGAAGAGCACACTGAGTCAGCCCTTTACCCCAGTGATCAGAAATTGTCAAAACGTGTTTTTCAGCAGAAATAAACACGTTTTGGCAACTTTGGTCACCCCCATGTAAGTTATAGGGCAGGAACAGCACAGTTTTCAAAACGTGTTTTTCAGCCCGAAATAAACGCTATTTCTCAGCCCTTGGAATCGCAGTGTAGCTGCCTGGCTCAGAAGAGCACACTGAGTCAGCCCTTAACCCCAGTGATCAGAAATTGTCAAAACGTGTTTTTCAGCAGAAATAAACACGTTTTGGCAACTTTGGTCACCCCCATGTAAGTTATAGGGCAGGAACAGCACAGTTTTCAAAACGTGTTTTTCAGCCCGAAATAAACGCTTTTTCTCAGCACTTGGAATCGCAGTGTAACTGCTTGGCTCAGAAGAGCACACTGAGTCAGCCCTTAACCCCAGTGATCAGAAATGGTCAAAACGTGTTTTTCAGCAGAAATAAACACGTTTTTGCAACTTTGGTCACCAACATGTAACTTATAGGGCAGGAACAGCACAGTTTTAAAAACGTGTTTTTCAGCCTGAAATAAACGCTTTTTCTCAGCACTTGGAATCACAGTGTAACTGCTTGGCTCAGAAGAGCACACTGAGTCAGCCCTTCACCCCAGTGATCAGAAATTGTCAAAACGTGTTTTTCAGCAGAAATAAACACGTTTTGGCAACTTTGGTCACCCCCATGTAAGTTATAGGGCAGGAACAGCACAGTTTTCAAAACGTGTTTTTCAGCCCGAAATAAACGCATTTGCTCAGCTCTTAGAATCGCAGTGTAACTGCATGGCTCAGAAAAGCACACTGAGTCAGCCCTTAACCCCAGTGTGCAGAAATTGTCAAAACGTGTTTTTCAGCAGAAATAAACACGTTTTGGCAACTTTGGTCACCAACATGTAACTTATAGGGCAGGAACAGCACAGTTTTCAAAACGTGTTTTTCAGCCCGAAATAAACGCTTTTTCTCAGCCCTTGGAATCGCAGTGCAACTGCCTGTCTCAGAAGAGCACACTGAGTCAGCCCTTAACCCTAGTGATCAGAAATTGTCAAAACGTGTTTTTCAGCAGAAATAAACACGTTTTGGCAACTTTGTTCACCCCCATGTAAGTTATAGGGCAGGAACAGCACAGTTTTCAAAACGTGTTTTTCAGCCCGAAATAAACGCGTTTTCTCATCCCTTGGAATCGCAGTGTAACTGCCTGGCTCAGAAGAGCCCACTGAGTCAGCCCTTAACCCCAATGTGTAGAAATTGTCAAAACGTGTTTTTCAGCAGAAATAAACACGTTTTGGCAACTTTGGTCACCCCCATGTAAGTTATAGGGCAGGAACAGCACACTTTTCAAAACGTGTTTTTCAGCCCGAAATACACGCGTTTTCTCAGCCCTTAGAATCGCAGTGTAACTGCTTGGCTCAGAAGAGCCCACTGTGTCAGCCCTTAACCCCAGTGTGCAGAAATTGTCAAAACGTGTTTTTCAGCAGAAATAAACACGTTTTTGCAACTTTGGTCACCAACATATAACTTATAGGGCAGGAACAGCACAGTTTTCAAAACGTGTTTTTCAGCCCGAAATAAAGGCTTTTTCTCAGCACTTGGAATCGCAGTGTAACTGCTTGGCTCAGAATAGCACACTGAGTCAGCCCTTTACCGCAGTGATCAGAAATTGTCAAAACGTGTTTTTCAGCAGAAATAAACACGTTTTGGCAACTTTGGTCACCCCCACGTAAGTTATAGGGCAGGAACAGCACAGTTTTCAAAACGAGTTTTTCAGCCCGAAATAAACGCGTTTTTTCAGCCCTTGGAATCGCAGTGTAACTGCCTGGCTCAGAAGAGCACACTGAGTCAGCCCTTTACCCCAGTGATCAGAAATTGTCAAAACGTGTTTTTCAGCAGAAATAAACACGTTTTGGCAACTTTGGTCACCCCCATGTAAGTTATAGGGCAGGAACAGCACAGTTTTCAAAACGAGTTTTTCAGCCCGAAATAAACGCTATTTCTCAGCCCTTGGAATCGCAGTGTAACTGCCTGGCTCAGAAGAGCACACTGAGTCAGCCCTTCACCCCAGTGATCAGAAATTGTCAAAACGTGTTTTTCAGCAGAAATAAACACGTTTTGGCAACTTTGGTCACCCCCATGTAAGTTATAGGGCAGGAACAGCACAGTTTTCAAAACGTGTTTTTCAGCCAGAAATAAACGCTATTTCTCAGCCCTTGGAATCGCAGTGTAACTGCCTGGCTCAGAAGAGCACACTGAGTCAGCCCTTAACCCCAGTGATCAGAAATTGTCAAAACGTGTTTTTCAGCAGAAATAAACACGTTTTGGCAACTTTGGTCACCCCCATGTAAGTTATAGGGCAGGAACAGCACAGTTTTCAAAACGTGTTTTTCAGCCCGAAATAAACGCTTTTTCACAGCACTTGGAATCGCAGTGTAACTGCTTGGCTCAGAAGAGCACACTGAGTCAGCCCTTCACCCCAGTGATCAGAAATTGTCAAAACGTGTTTTTCAGCAGAAATAAACACGTTTTGGCAACTTTGGTCACCCCCATGTAAGTTATAGGGCAGGAACAGCACAGTTTTCAAAACGTGTTTTTCAGCCCGAAATAAACGCTTTTTCTCAGCTCTTGGAATCGCAGTGTAACTGCCTGGCTCAGAAAAGCACACTGAGTCAGCCCTTCACCCCAGTGATCAGAAATTGTCAAAACGTGTTTTTCAGCAGAAATAAACACGTTTTGGCAACTTTGGTCACCCCCATGTAAGTTATAGGGTAGGAACAGCACAGTTTTCAAAACGTGTTTTTCAGCCCGAAATAAACGCATTTTCTCAGCCCTTAGAATCGCAGTGTAACTGCCTGGCTCAGAAGAGCACACTGAGTCAGCCCTTAACCCCAGTGATCAGAAATTGTCAAAACGTGTTTTTCAGCAGAAATAAACACGTTTTGGCAACTTTGGTCACCCCCATGTAAGTTATAGGGCAGGAACAGCACAGTTTTCAAAACGTGTTTTTCAGCCCGAAATAAACGCTTTTTCACAGCACTTGGAATCGCAGTGTAACTGCTTGGCTCAGAAGAGCACACTGAGTCAGCCCTTCACCCCAGTGATCAGAAATTGTCAAAACGTGTTTTTCAGCAGAAATAAACACGTTTTGGCAACTTTGGTCACCCCCATGTAAGTTATAGGGCAGGAACAGCACAGTTTTCAAAACGTGTTTTTCAGCCCGAAATAAACGCTTTTTCTCAGCACTTGGAATCGCAGTGTAACTGCCTGGCTCAGAAGAGCACACTGAGTCAGCCCTTAACCCCAGTGATCAGAAATTGTCAAAACATGTTTTTCAGCAGAAATAAACACGTTTTGGCAACTTTGGTCACCCCCATGTAAGTTATAGGGCAGGAACAGCATAGTTTTCAAAACGTGTTTTTCAGCCTGAAATAAACGCTTTTTTTCAGCACTTGGAATCGCAGTGTAACTGCTTGGCTCAGAAGAGCACACTGAGTCAGCCCTTAACCCCAGTGATCAGAAATTGTCAAAACATGTTTTTCAGCAGAAATAAACACGTTTTGGCAACTTTGGTCACCCCCATGTAAGTTATAGGGCAGGAACAGCACAGTTTTCAAAACGTGTTTTTCAGCCCGAAATAAACGCGTTTTTTCAGCCCTTGGAATCGCAGTGTAACTGCCTGGCTCAGAAGAGCACACTGAGTCAGCCCTTTACCCCAGTGATCAGAAATTGTCAAAACGTGTTTTTCAGCAGAAATAAACACGTTTTGGCAACTTTGGTCACCCCCATGTAAGTTATAGGGCAGGAACAGCACAGTTTTCAAAACGTGTTTTTCAGCCCGAAATAAACGCGTTTTTTCAGCCCTTGGAATCGCAGTGTAACTGCCTGGCTCAGAAGAGCACACTGAGTCAGCCCTTTACCCCAGTGATCAGAAATTGTCAAAACGTGTTTTTCAGCAGAAATAAACACGTTTTGGCAACTTTGGTCACCCCCATGTAAGTTATAGGGCAGGAACAGCACAGTTTTCAAAACGTGTTTTTCAGCCCGAAATAAACGCTATTTCTCAGCCCTTGGAATCGCAGTGTAGCTGCCTGGCTCAGAAGAGCACACTGAGTCAGCCCTTAACCCCAGTGATCAGAAATTGTCAAAACGTGTTTTTCAGCAGAAATAAACACGTTTTGGCAACTTTGGTCACCCCCATGTAAGTTATAGGGCAGGAACAGCACAGTTTTCAAAACGTGTTTTTCAGCACGAAATAAACGCTTTTTCTCAGCACTTGGAATCGCAGTGTAACTGCTTGGCTCAGAAGAGCACACTGAGTCAGCCCTTAACCCCAGTGATCAGAAATGGTCAAAACGTGTTTTTCAGCAGAAATAAACACGTTTTTGCAACTTTGGTCACCAACATGTAACTTATAGGGCAGGAACAGCACAGTTTTAAAAACGTGTTTTTCAGCCTGAAATAAACGCTTTTTCTCAGCACTTGGAATCACAGTGTAACTGCTTGGCTCAGAAGAGCACACTGAGTCAGCCCTTCACCCCAGTGATCAGAAATTGTCAAAACGTGTTTTTCAGCAGAAATAAACACGTTTTGGCAACTTTGGTCACCCCCATGTAAGTTATAGGGCAGGAACAGCACAGTTTTCAAAACGTGTTTTTCAGCCCGAAATAAACGCATTTTCTCAGCTCTTAGAATCGCAGTGTAACTGCCTGTCTCAGAAGAGCACACTGAGTCAGCCCTTAACCCTAGTGATCAGAAATTGTCAAAACGTGTTTTTCAGCAGAAATAAACACGTTTTGGCAACTTTGTTCACCCCCATGTAAGTTATAGGGCAGGAACAGCACAGTTTTCAAAACGTGTTTTTCAGCCTGAAATAAACGCTTTTTCTCAGCACTTGGAATCACAGTGTAACTGCTTGGCTCAGAAGAGCACACTGAGTCAGCCCTTAACCCCAGTGATCAAAAATTGTCAAAACGTGTTTTTCAGCAGAAATAAACACGTTTTGGCAACTTTGGTCACCCCCATGTAAGTTATAGGGCAGGAACAGCACAGTTTTCAAAACGTGTTTTTCAGCCCGAAATAAACGCGTTTTTTCAGCCCTTGGAATCGCAGTGTAACTGCCTGGCTCAGAATAGCACACTGAGTCAGCCCTTTACCCCAGTGATCAGAAATTGTCAAAACGTGTTTTTCAGCAGAAATAAACACGTTTTGGCAACTTTGGTCACCCCCATGTAAGTTATAGGGCAGGAACAGCACAGTTTTCAAAACGTGTTTTTCAGCCCGAAATAAACGCTTTTTCTCAGCTCTTGGAATCGCAGTGTAACTGCCTGGCTCAGAAAAGCACACTGAGTCAGCCCTTCACCCCAGTGATCAGAAATTGTCAAAACGTGTTTTTCAGCAGAAATAAACACGTTTTGGCAACTTTGGTCACCCCCATGTAAGTTATAGGGTAGGAACAGCACAGTTTTCAAAACGTGTTTTTCAGCCCGAAATAAACGCATTTTCTCAGCCCTTAGAATCGCAGTGTAACTGCCTGGCTCAGAAGAGCACACTGAGTCAGCCCTTAACCCCAGTGATCAGAAATTGTCAAAACGTGTTTTTCAGCAGAAATAAACACGTTTTGGCAACTTTGGTCACCCCCATGTAAGTTATAGGGCAGGAACAGCACAGTTTTCAAAACGTGTTTTTCAGCCCGAAATAAACGCTTTTTCACAGCACTTGGAATCGCAGTGTAACTGCTTGGCTCAGAAGAGCACACTGAGTCAGCCCTTCACCCCAGTGATCAGAAATTGTCAAAACGTGTTTTTCAGCAGAAATAAACACGTTTTGGCAACTTTGGTCACCCCCATGTAAGTTATAGGGCAGGAACAGCACAGTTTTCAAAACGTGTTTTTCAGCCCGAAATAAACGCTTTTTCTCAGCTCTTGGAATCGCAGTGTAACTGCCTGGCTCAGAAAAGCACACTGAGTCAGCCCTTCACCCCAGTGATCAGAAATTGTCAAAACGTGTTTTTCAGCAGAAATAAACACGTTTTGGCAACTTTGGTCACCCCCATGTAAGTTATAGGGTAGGAACAGCACAGTTTTCAAAACGTGTTTTTCAGCCCGAAATAAACGCATTTTCTCAGCCCTTAGAATCGCAGTGTAACTGCCTGGCTCAGAAGAGCACACTGAGTCAGCCCTTAACCCCAGTGATCAGAAATTGTCAAAACGTGTTTTTCAGCAGAAATAAACACGTTTTGGCAACTTTGGTCACCCCCATGTAAGTTATAGGGCAGGAACAGCACAGTTTTCAAAACGTGTTTTTCAGCCCGAAATAAACGCTTTTTCACAGCACTTGGAATCGCAGTGTAACTGCTTGGCTCAGAAGAGCACACTGAGTCAGCCCTTCACCCCAGTGATCAGAAATTGTCAAAACGTGTTTTTCAGCAGAAATAAACACGTTTTGGCAACTTTGGTCACCCCCATGTAAGTTATAGGGCAGGAACAGCACAGTTTTCAAAACGTGTTTTTCAGCCCGAAATAAACGCTTTTTCTCAGCACTTGGAATCGCAGTGTAACTGCCTGGCTCAGAAGAGCACACTGAGTCAGCCCTTAACCCCAGTGATCAGAAATTGTCAAAACATGTTTTTCAGCAGAAATAAACACGTTTTGGCAACTTTGGTCACCCCCATGTAAGTTATAGGGCAGGAACAGCATAGTTTTCAAAACGTGTTTTTCAGCCTGAAATAAACGCTTTTTTTCAGCACTTGGAATCGCAGTGTAACTGCTTGGCTCAGAAGAGCACACTGAGTCAGCCCTTAACCCCAGTGATCAGAAATTGTCAAAACATGTTTTTCAGCAGAAATAAACACGTTTTGGCAACTTTGGTCACCCCCATGTAAGTTATAGGGCAGGAACAGCACAGTTTTCAAAACGTGTTTTTCAGCCCGAAATAAACGCGTTTTTTCAGCCCTTGGAATCGCAGTGTAACTGCCTGGCTCAGAAGAGCACACTGAGTCAGCCCTTTACCCCAGTGATCAGAAATTGTCAAAACGTGTTTTTCAGCAGAAATAAACACGTTTTGGCAACTTTGGTCACCCCCATGTAAGTTATAGGGCAGGAACAGCACAGTTTTCAAAACGTGTTTTTCAGCCCGAAATAAACGCGTTTTTTCAGCCCTTGGAATCGCAGTGTAACTGCCTGGCTCAGAAGAGCACACTGAGTCAGCCCTTTACCCCAGTGATCAGAAATTGTCAAAACGTGTTTTTCAGCAGAAATAAACACGTTTTGGCAACTTTGGTCACCCCCATGTAAGTTATAGGGCAGGAACAGCACAGTTTTCAAAACGTGTTTTTCAGCCCGAAATAAACGCTATTTCTCAGCCCTTGGAATCGCAGTGTAGCTGCCTGGCTCAGAAGAGCACACTGAGTCAGCCCTTAACCCCAGTGATCAGAAATTGTCAAAACGTGTTTTTCAGCAGAAATAAACACGTTTTGGCAACTTTGGTCACCCCCATGTAAGTTATAGGGCAGGAACAGCACAGTTTTCAAAACGTGTTTTTCAGCACGAAATAAACGCTTTTTCTCAGCACTTGGAATCGCAGTGTAACTGCTTGGCTCAGAAGAGCACACTGAGTCAGCCCTTAACCCCAGTGATCAGAAATGGTCAAAACGTGTTTTTCAGCAGAAATAAACACGTTTTTGCAACTTTGGTCACCAACATGTAACTTATAGGGCAGGAACAGCACAGTTTTAAAAACGTGTTTTTCAGCCTGAAATAAACGCTTTTTCTCAGCACTTGGAATCACAGTGTAACTGCTTGGCTCAGAAGAGCACACTGAGTCAGCCCTTCACCCCAGTGATCAGAAATTGTCAAAACGTGTTTTTCAGCAGAAATAAACACGTTTTGGCAACTTTGGTCACCCCCATGTAAGTTATAGGGCAGGAACAGCACAGTTTTCAAAACGTGTTTTTCAGCCCGAAATAAACGCATTTTCTCAGCTCTTAGAATCGCAGTGTAACTGCCTGTCTCAGAAGAGCACACTGAGTCAGCCCTTAACCCTAGTGATCAGAAATTGTCAAAACGTGTTTTTCAGCAGAAATAAACACGTTTTGGCAACTTTGTTCACCCCCATGTAAGTTATAGGGCAGGAACAGCACAGTTTTCAAAACGTGTTTTTCAGCCTGAAATAAACGCTTTTTCTCAGCACTTGGAATCACAGTGTAACTGCTTGGCTCAGAAGAGCACACTGAGTCAGCCCTTAACCCCAGTGATCAAAAATTGTCAAAACGTGTTTTTCAGCAGAAATAAACACGTTTTGGCAACTTTGGTCACCCCCATGTAAGTTATAGGGCAGGAACAGCACAGTTTTCAAAACGTGTTTTTCAGCCCGAAATAAACGCGTTTTTTCAGCCCTTGGAATCGCAGTGTAACTGCCTGGCTCAGAATAGCACACTGAGTCAGCCCTTTACCCCAGTGATCAGAAATTGTCAAAACGTGTTTTTCAGCAGAAATAAACACGTTTTGGCAACTTTGGTCACCCCCATGTAAGTTATAGGGCAGGAACAGCACAGTTTTCAAAACGTGTTTTTCAGCCCGAAATAAACGCTTTTTCTCAGCTCTTGGAATCGCAGTGTAACTGCCTGGCTCAGAAAAGCACACTGAGTCAGCCCTTCACCCCAGTGATCAGAAATTGTCAAAACGTGTTTTTCAGCAGAAATAAACACGTTTTGGCAACTTTGGTCACCCCCATGTAAGTTATAGGGTAGGAACAGCACAGTTTTCAAAACGTGTTTTTCAGCCCGAAATAAACGCATTTTCTCAGCCCTTAGAATCGCAGTGTAACTGCCTGGCTCAGAAGAGCACACTGAGTCAGCCCTTAACCCCAGTGATCAGAAATTGTCAAAACGTGTTTTTCAGCAGAAATAAACACGTTTTGGCAACTTTGGTCACCCCCATGTAAGTTATAGGGCAGGAACAGCACAGTTTTCAAAACGTGTTTTTCAGCCCGAAATAAACGCTTTTTCACAGCACTTGGAATCGCAGTGTAACTGCTTGGCTCAGAAGAGCACACTGAGTCAGCCCTTCACCCCAGTGATCAGAAATTGTCAAAACGTGTTTTTCAGCAGAAATAAACACGTTTTGGCAACTTTGGTCACCCCCATGTAAGTTATAGGGCAGGAACAGCACAGTTTTCAAAACGTGTTTTTCAGCCCGAAATAAACGCTTTTTCTCAGCACTTGGAATCGCAGTGTAACTGCTTGGCTCAGAAGAGCACACTGAGTCAGCCCTTAACCCCAGTGATCAGAAATTGTCAAAACATGTTTTTCAGCAGAAATAAACACGTTTTGGCAACTTTGGTCACCCCCATGTAAGTTATAGGGCAGGAACAGCATAGTTTTCAAAACGTGTTTTTCAGCCTGAAATAAACGCTTTTTTTCAGCACTTGGAATCGCAGTGTAACTGCTTGGCTCAGAAGAGCACACTGAGTCAGCCCTTAACCCCAGTGATCAGAAATTGTCAAAACATGTTTTTCAGCAGAAATAAACACGTTTTGGCAACTTTGGTCACCCCCATGTAAGTTATAGGGCAGGAACAGCACAGTTTTCAAAACGTGTTTTTCAGCCCGAAATAAACGCGTTTTTTCAGCCCTTGGAATCGCAGTGTAACTGCCTGGCTCAGAAGAGCACACTGAGTCAGCCCTTTACCCCAGTGATCAGAAATTGTCAAAACGTGTTTTTCAGCAGAAATAAACACGTTTTGGCAACTTTGGTCACCCCCATGTAAGTTATAGGGCAGGAACAGCACAGTTTTCAAAACGTGTTTTTCAGCCCGAAATAAACGCGTTTTTTCAGCCCTTGGAATCGCAGTGTAACTGCCTGGCTCAGAAGAGCACACTGAGTCAGCCCTTTACCCCAGTGATCAGAAATTGTCAAAACGTGTTTTTCAGCAGAAATAAACACGTTTTGGCAACTTTGGTCACCCCCATGTAAGTTATAGGGCAGGAACAGCACAGTTTTCAAAACGTGTTTTTCAGCCCGAAATAAACGCGTTTTTTCAGCCCTTGGAATCGCAGTGTAACTGCCTGGCTCAGAAGAGCACACTGAGTCAGCCCTTTACCCCAGTGATCAGAAATTGTCAAAACGTGTTTTTCAGCAGAAATAAACACGTTTTGGCAACTTTGGTCACCCCCATGTAAGTTATAGGGCAGGAACAGCACAGTTTTCAAAACGTGTTTTTCAGCCCGAAGTAAACGCTTTTTCTCAGCTCTTGGAATCGCAGTGTAACTGCCTGGCTCAGAAGAGCACACTGAGTCAGCCCTTCACCCCAGTGATCAGAAATTGTCAAAACGTGTTTTTCAGCAGAAATAAACACGTTTTGGCAACTTTGGTCACCCCCATGTAAGTTATAGGGCAGGAACAGCACAGTTTTCAAAACGTGTTTTTCAGCCCGAAATAAACGCTTTTTCTCAGCTCTTGGAATCGCAGTGTAACTGCCTGGCTCAGAAGAGCACACTGAGTCAGCCCTTCACCCCAGTGATCAGAAATTGTCAAAACATGTTTTTCAGCAGAAATAAACACGTTTTGGCAACTTTGGTCACCCCCATGTAAGTTATAGGGTAGGAACAGCACAGTTTTCAAAACGTGTTTTTCAGCCCGAAATAAACGCATTTTCTCAGCCCTTAGAATCGCAGTGTAACTGCCTGGCTCAGAAGAGCACACTGAGTCAACCCTTAACCCCAGTGTGCAGAAATTGTCAAAACGTGTTTTTCAGCAGAAATAAACAGGTTTTGGCAACTTTGGTCACCAACATGTAACTTATAGGGCAGGAACAGCACAGGTTTCAAAACGTGTTTTTCAGCCCGAAATAAACGCGTTTTCTCAGCCCTTAGAATCGCAGTGTAACTGCTTGGCTCAGAAGAGCACACTGAGTCAGCCCTTAACCCCAGTGATCAGAAATTGTCAAAACATGTTTTTCAGCAGAAATAAACACGTTTTGGCAACTTTGGTCACCCCCATGTAAGTTACAGGGCAGGAACAGCACAGTTTTCAAAACGTGTTTTTCAGCCCGAAATAAACGCTTTTTCTCAGCACTTGGAATCGCAGTGTAACTGCTTGGCTCAGAAGAGCACACTGAGTCAGCCCTTAACCCCAGTGATCAGAAATTGTCAAAACGTGTTTTTCAGCAGAAATAAACACGTTTTTGCAACTTTGGTCACCAACATGTAACTTATAGGGCAGGAACAGCACAGTTTTCAAAACGTGTTTTTCAGCCTGAAATAAACGCTTTTTCTCAGCACTTGGAATCACAGTGTAACTGCTTGGCTCAGAAGAGCACACTGAGTCAGCCCTTAACCCCAGTGATCAAAAATTGTCAAAACGTGTTTTTCAGCAGAAATAAACACGTTTTGGCAACTTTGGTCACCCCCATGTAAGTTATAGGGCAGGAACAGCACAGTTTTCAAAACGTGTTTTTCAGCCCGAAATAAACGCGTTTTTTCAGCCCTTGGAATCGCAGTGTAACTGCCTGGCTCAGAATAGCACACTGAGTCAGCCCTTTACCCCAGTGATCAGAAATTGTCAAAACGTGTTTTTCAGCAGAAATAAACACGTTTTGGCAACTTTGGTCACCCCCATGTAAGTTATAGGGCAGGAACAGCACAGTTTTCAAAACGTGTTTTTCAGCCCGAAATAAACGCTTTTTCTCAGCTCTTGGAATCGCAGTGTAACTGCCTGGCTCAGAAAAGCACACTGAGTCAGCCCTTCACCCCAGTGATCAGAAATTGTCAAAACGTGTTTTTCAGCAGAAATAAACACGTTTTGGCAACTTTGGTCACCCCCATGTAAGTTATAGGGTAGGAACAGCACAGTTTTCAAAACGTGTTTTTCAGCCCGAAATAAACGCATTTTCTCAGCCCTTAGAATCGCAGTGTAACTGCCTGGCTCAGAAGAGCACACTGAGTCAGCCCTTAACCCCAGTGATCAGAAATTGTCAAAACGTGTTTTTCAGCAGAAATAAACACGTTTTGGCAACATTGGTCACCCCCATGTAAGTTATAGGGCAGGAACAGCACAGTTTTCAAAACGTGTTTTTCAGCCCGAAATAAACGCTTTTTCACAGCACTTGGAATCGCAGTGTAACTGCTTGGCTCAGAAGAGCACACTGAGTCAGCCCTTCACCCCAGTGATCAGAAATTGTCAAAACGTGTTTTTCAGCAGAAATAAACACGTTTTGGCAACTTTGGTCACCCCCATGTAAGTTATAGGGCAGGAACAACACAGTTTTCAAAACGTGTTTTTCAGCCTGAAATAAACGCTTTTTTTCAGCACTTGGAATCGCAGTGTAACTGCTTGGCTCAGAAGAGCACACTGAGTCAGCCCTTAACCCCAGTGATCAGAAATTGTCAAAACATGTTTTTCAGCAGAAATAAACACGTTTTGGCAACTTTGGTCACCCCCATGTAAGTTATAGGGCAGGAACAGCACAGTTTTCAAAACGTGTTTTTCAGCCCGAAATAAACGCGTTTTTTCAGCCCTTGGAATCGCAGTGTAACTGCCTGGCTCAGAAGAGCACACTGAGTCAGCCCTTTACCCCAGTGATCAGAAATTGTCAAAACGTGTTTTTCAGCAGAAATAAACACGTTTTGGCAACTTTGGTCACCCCCATGTAAGTTATAGGGCAGGAACAGCACAGTTTTCAAAACGTGTTTTTCAGCCCGAAATAAACGCATTTTCTCAGCCCTTAGAATCGCAGTGTAACTGCCTGGCTCAGAAGAGCACACTGAGTCAGCCCTTAACCCCAGTGATCAGAAATTGTCAAAACGTGTTTTTCAGCAGAAATAAACACGTTTTGGCAACATTGGTCACCCCCATGTAAGTTATAGGGCAGGAACAGCACAGTTTTCAAAACGTGTTTTTCAGCCCGAAATAAACGCTTTTTCACAGCACTTGGAATCGCAGTGTAACTGCTTGGCTCAGAAGAGCACACTGAGTCAGCCCTTCACCCCAGTGATCAGAAATTGTCAAAACGTGTTTTTCAGCAGAAATAAACACGTTTTGGCAACTTTGGTCACCCCCATGTAAGTTATAGGGCAGGAACAACACAGTTTTCAAAACGTGTTTTTCAGCCTGAAATAAACGCTTTTTTTCAGCACTTGGAATCGCAGTGTAACTGCTTGGCTCAGAAGAGCACACTGAGTCAGCCCTTAACCCCAGTGATCAGAAATTGTCAAAACATGTTTTTCAGCAGAAATAAACACGTTTTGGCAACTTTGGTCACCCCCATGTAAGTTATAGGGCAGGAACAGCACAGTTTTCAAAACGTGTTTTTCAGCCCGAAATAAACGCGTTTTTTCAGCCCTTGGAATCGCAGTGTAACTGCCTGGCTCAGAAGAGCACACTGAGTCAGCCCTTTACCCCAGTGATCAGAAATTGTCAAAACGTGTTTTTCAGCAGAAATAAACACGTTTTGGCAACTTTGGTCACCCCCATGTAAGTTATAGGGCAGGAACAGCACAGTTTTCAAAACGTGTTTTTCAGCCCGAAATAAACGCTATTTCTCAGCCCTTGGAATCGCAGTGTAGCTGCCTGGCTCAGAAGAGCACACTGAGTCAGCCCTTAACCCCAGTGATCAGAAATTGTCAAAACGTGTTTTTCAGCAGAAATAAACACGTTTTGGCAACTTTGGTCACCCCCATGTAAGTTATAGGGCAGGAACAGCACAGTTTTCAAAACGTGTTTTTCAGCACGAAATAAACGCTTTTTCTCAGCACTTGGAATCGCAGTGTAACTGCTTGGCTCAGAAGAGCACACTGAGTCAGCCCTTAACCCCAGTGATCAGAAATGGTCAAAACGTGTTTTTCAGCAGAAATAAACACGTTTTTGCAACTTTGGTCACCAACATGTAACTTATAGGGCAGGAACAGCACAGTTTTAAAAACGTGTTTTTCAGACTGAAATAAACGCTTTTTCTCAGCACTTGGAATCACAGTGTAACTGCTTGGCTCAGAAGAGCACACTGAGTCAGCCCTTCACCCCAGTGATCAGAAATTGTCAAAACGTGTTTTTCAGCAGAAATAAACACGTTTTTGCAACTTTGGTCACCCCCATGTAAGTTATAGGGCAGGAACAGCACAGTTTTTAAAACGTGTTTTTCAGCCCGAAATAAACGCGTTTTCTCATCCCTTGGAATCGCAGTGTAACTGCCTGGCTCAGAAGAGCCCACTGAGTCAGCCCTTAACCCCAATGTGTAGAAATTGTCAAAACGTGTTTTTCAGCAGAAATAAACACGTTTTGGCAACTTTGGTCACCCCCAAGTAAGTTATAGGGCAGGAACAGCACACTTTTCAAAACGTGTTTTTCAGCCCGAAATAAACGCGTTTTCTCAGCCCTTGGAATCGCAGTGTAACTGCCTGTTTCAGAAGAGCCCACTGAGTCAGCCCTTAACCCGAAAATGCAGATATTGTCAAAACGTGTTTTTCAGCAGAAATAAACACGTTTTTGGCAACTTTGGTCACCCCCATGTAAGTTATAGGGCAGGAACAGCACAATTTTCAAAACGTGTTTTTCAGCACGAAATAAACGCTTTTTCTCAGCCCTTGGAATCGCAGTGTAACTGCCTGGCTCAGAAGAGCACACTGAGTCAGCCCTTAACCCCAGTGATCAGAAATTGTCAAAACGTGTTTTTCAGCAGAAATAAACAGGTTTTGGCAACTTTGGTCACCAACATGTAACTTATAGGGGAGGAACAGCATAGGTTTCAAAACGTGTTTTTCAGCCCGAAATACACGCGTTTTCTCAGCCCTTAGAATCGCAGTGTAACTGCTTGGCTCAGAAGAGCCCACTGTGTCAGCCCTTAACCCCAGTGTGCAGAAATTGTCAAAACGTGTTTTTCAGCAGAAATAAACACGTTTTTGCAACTTTGGTCACCAACATATAACTTATAGGGCAGGAACAGCACAGTTTTCAAAACGTGTTTTTCAGCCCGAAATAAAGGCTTTTTCTCAGCACTTGGAATCGCAGTGTAACTGCTTGGCTCAGAAGAGCACACTGAGTCAGCCCTTTACCGCAGTGATCAGAAATTGTCAAAACGTGTTTTTCAGCAGAAATAAACACGTTTTGGCAACTTTGGTCACCCCCACGTAAGTTATAGGGCAGGAACAGCACAGTTTTCAAAACGTGTTTTTCAGCCCGAAATAAACGCGTTTTTTCAGCCCTTGGAATCGCAGTGTAACTGCCTGGCTCAGAAGAGCACACTGAGTCAGCCCTTTACCCCAGTGATCAGAAATTGTCAAAACGTGTTTTTCAGCAGAAATAAACACGTTTTGGCAACTTTGGTCACCCCCATGTAAGTTATAGGGCAGGAACAGCACAGTTTTCAAAACGTGTTTTTCAGCTTGAAATAAACGCTTTTTCTCAGCTCTTGGAATCGCAGTGTAACTGCCTGGCTCAGAAGAGCACACTGAGTCAGCCCTTCACCCCAGTGATCAGAAATTGTCAAAACGTGTTTTTCAGCAGAAATAAACACGTTTTGGCAACTTTGGTCACCCCCATGTAAGTTATAGGGCAGGAACAGCACAGTTTTCAAAACGTGTTTTTCAGCCAGAAATAAACGCTATTTCTCAGCCCTTGGAATCGCAGTGTAACTGCCTGGCTCAGAAGAGCACACTGAGTCAGCCCTTCACCCCAGTGATCAGAAATTGTCAAAACGTGTTTTTCAGCAGAAATAAACACGTTTTGGCAACTTTGGTCACCCCCATGTAAGTTATAGGGCAGGAACAGCACAGTTTTCAAAACGTGTTTTTCAGCCCGAAATAAACGCTTTTTCTCAGCACTTGGAATCGCAGTGTAACTGCTTGGCTCAGAAGAGCACACTGAGTCAGCCCTTAACCCCAGTGATCAGAAATTGTCAAAACATGTTTTTCAGCAGAAATAAACACGTTTTGGCAACTTTGGTCACCCCCATGTAAGTTATAGGGCAGGAACAGCATAGTTTTCAAAACGTGTTTTTCAGCCTGAAATAAACGCTTTTTTTCAGCCCTTAGAATCGCAGTGTAACTGCCTGGCTCAGAAGAGCACACTGAGTCAGCCCTTAACCCCAGTGATCAGAAATTGTCAAAACGTGTTTTTCAGCAGAAATAAACACGTTTTGGCAACTTTGGTCACCCCCATGTAAGTTATAGGGCAGGAACAGCACAGTTTTCAAAACGTGTTTTTCAGCCCGAAATAAACGCTTTTTCACAGCACTTGGAATCGCAGTGTAACTGCTTGGCTCAGAAGAGCACACTGAGTCAGCCCTTCACCCCAGTGATCAGAAATTGTCAAAACGTGTTTTTCAGCAGAAATAAACACGTTTTGGCAACTTTGGTCACCCCCATGTAAGTTATAGGGCAGGAACAGCACAGTTTTCAAAACGTGTTTTTCAGCCCGAAATAAACGCTTTTTCTCAGCACTTGGAATCGCAGTGTAACTGCTTGGCTCAGAAGAGCACACTGAGTCAGCCCTTAACCCCAGTGATCAGAAATTGTCAAAACATGTTTTTCAGCAGAAATAAACACGTTTTGGCAACTTTGGTCACCCCCATGTAAGTTATAGGGCAGGAACAGCATAGTTTTCAAAACGTGTTTTTCAGCCTGAAATAAACGCTTTTTTTCAGCACTTGGAATCGCAGTGTAACTGCTTGGCTCAGAAGAGCACACTGAGTCAGCCCTTAACCCCAGTGATCAGAAATTGTCAAAACATGTTTTTCAGCAGAAATAAACACGTTTTGGCAACTTTGGTCACCCCCATGTAAGTTATAGGGCAGGAACAGCACAGTTTTCAAAACGTGTTTTTCAGCCCGAAATAAACGCGTTTTTTCAGCCCTTGGAATCGCAGTGTAACTGCCTGGCTCAGAAGAGCACACTGAGTCAGCCCTTTACCCCAGTGATCAGAAATTGTCAAAACGTGTTTTTCAGCAGAAATAAACACGTTTTGGCAACTTTGGTCACCCCCATGTAAGTTATAGGGCAGGAACAGCACAGTTTTCAAAACGTGTTTTTCAGCCCGAAATAAACGCGTTTTTTCAGCCCTTGGAATCGCAGTGTAACTGCCTGGCTCAGAAGAGCACACTGAGTCAGCCCTTTACCCCAGTGATCAGAAATTGTCAAAACGTGTTTTTCAGCAGAAATAAACACGTTTTGGCAACTTTGGTCACCCCCATGTAAGTTATAGGGCAGGAACAGCACAGTTTTCAAAACGTGTTTTTCAGCCCGAAATAAACGCGTTTTTTCAGCCCTTGGAATCGCAGTGTAACTGCCTGGCTCAGAAGAGCACACTGAGTCAGCCCTTTACCCCAGTGATCAGAAATTGTCAAAACGTGTTTTTCAGCAGAAATAAACACGTTTTGGCAACTTTGGTCACCCCCATGTAAGTTATAGGGCAGGAACAGCACAGTTTTCAAAACGTGTTTTTCAGCCCGAAGTAAACGCTTTTTCTCAGCTCTTGGAATCGCAGTGTAACTGCCTGGCTCAGAAGAGCACACTGAGTCAGCCCTTCACCCCAGTGATCAGAAATTGTCAAAACGTGTTTTTCAGCAGAAATAAACACGTTTTGGCAACTTTGGTCACCCCCATGTAAGTTATAGGGCAGGAACAGCACAGTTTTCAAAACGTGTTTTTCAGCCCGAAATAAACGCTTTTTCTCAGCTCTTGGAATCGCAGTGTAACTGCCTGGCTCAGAAGAGCACACTGAGTCAGCCCTTCACCCCAGTGATCAGAAATTGTCAAAACATGTTTTTCAGCAGAAATAAACACGTTTTGGCAACTTTGGTCACCCCCATGTAAGTTATAGGGTAGGAACAGCACAGTTTTCAAAACGTGTTTTTCAGCCCGAAATAAACGCATTTTCTCAGCCCTTAGAATCGCAGTGTAACTGCCTGGCTCAGAAGAGCACACTGAGTCAACCCTTAACCCCAGTGTGCAGAAATTGTCAAAACGTGTTTTTCAGCAGAAATAAACAGGTTTTGGCAACTTTGGTCACCAACATGTAACTTATAGGGCAGGAACAGCACAGGTTTCAAAACGTGTTTTTCAGCCCGAAATAAACGCGTTTTCTCAGCCCTTAGAATCGCAGTGTAACTGCTTGGCTCAGAAGAGCACACTGAGTCAGCCCTTAACCCCAGTGATCAGAAATTGTCAAAACATGTTTTTCAGCAGAAATAAACACGTTTTGGCAACTTTGGTCACCCCCATGTAAGTTACAGGGCAGGAACAGCACAGTTTTCAAAACGTGTTTTTCAGCCCGAAATAAACGCTTTTTCTCAGCACTTGGAATCGCAGTGTAACTGCTTGGCTCAGAAGAGCACACTGAGTCAGCCCTTAACCCCAGTGATCAGAAATTGTCAAAACGTGTTTTTCAGCAGAAATAAACACGTTTTTGCAACTTTGGTCACCAACATGTAACTTATAGGGCAGGAACAGCACAGTTTTCAAAACGTGTTTTTCAGCCTGAAATAAACGCTTTTTCTCAGCACTTGGAATCACAGTGTAACTGCTTGGCTCAGAAGAGCACACTGAGTCAGCCCTTAACCCCAGTGATCAAAAATTGTCAAAACGTGTTTTTCAGCAGAAATAAACACGTTTTGGCAACTTTGGTCACCCCCATGTAAGTTATAGGGCAGGAACAGCACAGTTTTCAAAACGTGTTTTTCAGCCCGAAATAAACGCGTTTTTTCAGCCCTTGGAATCGCAGTGTAACTGCCTGGCTCAGAATAGCACACTGAGTCAGCCCTTTACCCCAGTGATCAGAAATTGTCAAAACGTGTTTTTCAGCAGAAATAAACACGTTTTGGCAACTTTGGTCACCCCCATGTAAGTTATAGGGCAGGAACAGCACAGTTTTCAAAACGTGTTTTTCAGCCCGAAATAAACGCTTTTTCTCAGCTCTTGGAATCGCAGTGTAACTGCCTGGCTCAGAAAAGCACACTGAGTCAGCCCTTCACCCCAGTGATCAGAAATTGTCAAAACGTGTTTTTCAGCAGAAATAAACACGTTTTGGCAACTTTGGTCACCCCCATGTAAGTTATAGGGTAGGAACAGCACAGTTTTCAAAACGTGTTTTTCAGCCCGAAATAAACGCATTTTCTCAGCCCTTAGAATCGCAGTGTAACTGCCTGGCTCAGAAGAGCACACTGAGTCAGCCCTTAACCCCAGTGATCAGAAATTGTCAAAACGTGTTTTTCAGCAGAAATAAACACGTTTTGGCAACATTGGTCACCCCCATGTAAGTTATAGGGCAGGAACAGCACAGTTTTCAAAACGTGTTTTTCAGCCCGAAATAAACGCTTTTTCACAGCACTTGGAATCGCAGTGTAACTGCTTGGCTCAGAAGAGCACACTGAGTCAGCCCTTCACCCCAGTGATCAGAAATTGTCAAAACGTGTTTTTCAGCAGAAATAAACACGTTTTGGCAACTTTGGTCACCCCCATGTAAGTTATAGGGCAGGAACAACACAGTTTTCAAAACGTGTTTTTCAGCCTGAAATAAACGCTTTTTTTCAGCACTTGGAATCGCAGTGTAACTGCTTGGCTCAGAAGAGCACACTGAGTCAGCCCTTAACCCCAGTGATCAGAAATTGTCAAAACATGTTTTTCAGCAGAAATAAACACGTTTTGGCAACTTTGGTCACCCCCATGTAAGTTATAGGGCAGGAACAGCACAGTTTTCAAAACGTGTTTTTCAGCCCGAAATAAACGCGTTTTTTCAGCCCTTGGAATCGCAGTGTAACTGCCTGGCTCAGAAGAGCACACTGAGTCAGCCCTTTACCCCAGTGATCAGAAATTGTCAAAACGTGTTTTTCAGCAGAAATAAACACGTTTTGGCAACTTTGGTCACCCCCATGTAAGTTATAGGGCAGGAACAGCACAGTTTTCAAAACGTGTTTTTCAGCCCGAAATAAACGCGTTTTTTCAGCCCTTGGAATCGCAGTGTAACTGCCTGGCTCAGAAGAGCACACTGAGTCAGCCCTTTACCCCAGTGATCAGAAATTGTCAAAACGTGTTTTTCAGCAGAAATAAACACGTTTTGGCAACTTTGGTCACCCCCATGTAAGTTATAGGGCAGGAACAGCACAGTTTTCAAAACGTGTTTTTCAGCCCGAAATAAACGCTATTTCTCAGCCCTTGGAATCGCAGTGTAGCTGCCTGGCTCAGAAGAGCACACTGAGTCAGCCCTTAACCCCAGTGATCAGAAATTGTCAAAACGTGTTTTTCAGCAGAAATAAACACGTTTTGGCAACTTTGGTCACCCCCATGTAAGTTATAGGGCAGGAACAGCACAGTTTTCAAAACGTGTTTTTCAGCACGAAATAAACGCTTTTTCTCAGCACTTGGAATCGCAGTGTAACTGCTTGGCTCAGAAGAGCACACTGAGTCAGCCCTTAACCCCAGTGATCAGAAATGGTCAAAACGTGTTTTTCAGCAGAAATAAACACGTTTTTGCAACTTTGGTCACCAACATGTAACTTATAGGGCAGGAACAGCACAGTTTTAAAAACGTGTTTTTCAGACTGAAATAAACGCTTTTTCTCAGCACTTGGAATCACAGTGTAACTGCTTGGCTCAGAAGAGCACACTGAGTCAGCCCTTCACCCCAGTGATCAGAAATTGTCAAAACGTGTTTTTCAGCAGAAATAAACACGTTTTTGCAACTTTGGTCACCCCCATGTAAGTTATAGGGCAGGAACAGCACAGTTTTCAAAACGTGTTTTTCAGCCCGAAATAAACGCGTTTTCTCATCCCTTGGAATCGCAGTGTAACTGCCTGGCTCAGAAGAGCCCACTGAGTCAGCCCTTAACCCCAATGTGTAGAAATTGTCAAAACGTGTTTTTCAGCAGAAATAAACACGTTTTGGCAACTTTGGTCACCCCCAAGTAAGTTATAGGGCAGGAACAGCACACTTTTCAAAACGTGTTTTTCAGCCCGAAATAAACGCGTTTTCTCAGCCCTTGGAATCGCAGTGTAACTGCCTGTTTCAGAAGAGCCCACTGAGTCAGCCCTTAACCCGAAAATGCAGATATTGTCAAAACGTGTTTTTCAGCAGAAATAAACACGTTTTTGGCAACTTTGGTCACCCCCATGTAAGTTATAGGGCAGGAACAGCACAATTTTCAAAACGTGTTTTTCAGCACGAAATAAACGCTTTTTCTCAGCCCTTGGAATCGCAGTGTAACTGCCTGGCTCAGAAGAGCACACTGAGTCAGCCCTTAACCCCAGTGATCAGAAATTGTCAAAACGTGTTTTTCAGCAGAAATAAACAGGTTTTGGCAACTTTGGTCACCAACATGTAACTTATAGGGGAGGAACAGCATAGGTTTCAAAACGTGTTTTTCAGCCCGAAATACACGCGTTTTCTCAGCCCTTAGAATCGCAGTGTAACTGCTTGGCTCAGAAGAGCCCACTGTGTCAGCCCTTAACCCCAGTGTGCAGAAATTGTCAAAACGTGTTTTTCAGCAGAAATAAACACGTTTTTGCAACTTTGGTCACCAACATATAACTTATAGGGCAGGAACAGCACAGTTTTCAAAACGTGTTTTTCAGCCCGAAATAAAGGCTTTTTCTCAGCACTTGGAATCGCAGTGTAACTGCTTGGCTCAGAAGAGCACACTGAGTCAGCCCTTTACCGCAGTGATCAGAAATTGTCAAAACGTGTTTTTCAGCAGAAATAAACACGTTTTGGCAACTTTGGTCACCCCCACGTAAGTTATAGGGCAGGAACAGCACAGTTTTCAAAACGTGTTTTTCAGCCCGAAATAAACGCGTTTTTTCAGCCCTTGGAATCGCAGTGTAACTGCCTGGCTCAGAAGAGCACACTGAGTCAGCCCTTTACCCCAGTGATCAGAAATTGTCAAAACGTGTTTTTCAGCAGAAATAAACACGTTTTGGCAACTTTGGTCACCCCCATGTAAGTTATAGGGCAGGAACAGCACAGTTTTCAAAACGTGTTTTTCAGCTTGAAATAAACGCTTTTTCTCAGCTCTTGGAATCGCAGTGTAACTGCCTGGCTCAGAAGAGCACACTGAGTCAGCCCTTCACCCCAGTGATCAGAAATTGTCAAAACGTGTTTTTCAGCAGAAATAAACACGTTTTGGCAACTTTGGTCACCCCCATGTAAGTTATAGGGCAGGAACAGCACAGTTTTCAAAACGTGTTTTTCAGCCAGAAATAAACGCTATTTCTCAGCCCTTGGAATCGCAGTGTAACTGCCTGGCTCAGAAGAGCACACTGAGTCAGCCCTTCACCCCAGTGATCAGAAATTGTCAAAACGTGTTTTTCAGCAGAAATAAACACGTTTTGGCAACTTTGGTCACCCCCATGTAAGTTATAGGGCAGGAACAGCACAGTTTTCAAAACGTGTTTTTCAGCCCGAAATAAACGCTTTTTCTCAGCACTTGGAATCGCAGTGTAACTGCTTGGCTCAGAAGAGCACACTGAGTCAGCCCTTAACCCCAGTGATCAGAAATTGTCAAAACATGTTTTTCAGCAGAAATAAACACGTTTTGGCAACTTTGGTCACCCCCATGTAAGTTATAGGGCAGGAACAGCATAGTTTTCAAAACGTGTTTTTCAGCCTGAAATAAACGCTTTTTTTCAGCACTTGGAATCGCAGTGTAACTGCTTGGCTCAGAAGAGCACACTGAGTCAGCCCTTAACCCCAGTGATCAGAAATTGTCAAAACATGTTTTTCAGCAGAAATAAACACGTTTTGGCAACTTTGGTCACCCCCATGTAAGTTATAGGGCAGGAACAGCACAGTTTTCAAAACGTGTTTTTCAGCCCGAAATAAACGCGTTTTTTCAGCCCTTGGAATCGCAGTGTAACTGCCTGGCTCAGAAGAGCACACTGAGTCAGCCCTTTACCCCAGTGATCAGAAATTGTCAAAACGTGTTTTTCAGCAGAAATAAACACGTTTTGGCAACTTTGGTCACCCCCATGTAAGTTATAGGGCAGGAACAGCACAGTTTTCAAAACGTGTTTTTCAGCTTGAAATAAACGCTTTTTCTCAGCTCTTGGAATCGCAGTGTAACTGCCTGGCTCAGAAGAGCACACTGAGTCAGCCCTTCACCCCAGTGATCAGAAATTGTCAAAACGTGTTTTTCAGCAGAAATAAACACGTTTTGGCAACTTTGGTCACCCCCATGTAAGTTATAGGGCAGGAACAGCACAGTTTTCAAAACGTGTTTTTCAGCCAGAAATAAACGCTATTTCTCAGCCCTTGGAATCGCAGTGTAACTGCCTGGCTCAGAAGAGCACACTGAGTCAGCCCTTCACCCCAGTGATCAGAAATTGTCAAAACGTGTTTTTCAGCAGAAATAAACACGTTTTGGCAACTTTGGTCACCCCCATGTAAGTTATAGGGCAGGAACAGCACAGTTTTCAAAACGTGTTTTTCAGCCCGAAATAAACGCTTTTTCTCAGCACTTGGAATCGCAGTGTAACTGCTTGGCTCAGAAGAGCACACTGAGTCAGCCCTTAACCCCAGTGATCAGAAATTGTCAAAACATGTTTTTCAGCAGAAATAAACACGTTTTGGCAACTTTGGTCACCCCCATGTAAGTTATAGGGCAGGAACAGCATAGTTTTCAAAACGTGTTTTTCAGCCTGAAATAAACGCTTTTTTTCAGCACTTGGAATCGCAGTGTAACTGCTTGGCTCAGAAGAGCACACTGAGTCAGCCCTTAACCCCAGTGATCAGAAATTGTCAAAACATGTTTTTCAGCAGAAATAAACACGTTTTGGCAACTTTGGTCACCCCCATGTAAGTTATAGGGCAGGAACAGCACAGTTTTCAAAACGTGTTTTTCAGCCCGAAATAAACGCGTTTTTTCAGCCCTTGGAATCGCAGTGTAACTGCCTGGCTCAGAAGAGCACACTGAGTCAGCCCTTTACCCCAGTGATCAGAAATTGTCAAAACGTGTTTTTCAGCAGAAATAAACACGTTTTGGCAACTTTGGTCACCCCCATGTAAGTTATAGGGCAGGAACAGCACAGTTTTCAAAACGTGTTTTTCAGCCCGAAATAAACGCT
>NW_028296791.1:0-42654 GCF_055471065.1 Atractosteus spatula | reverse complement strand
GAAATAAACGCGTTTTGACAGACTGTTGAATCCCAATGTACCTGCCAGGCTCAGAAGTGCTCACTGACTCAGCTCTTCACCCCAGTGTGCAGAAAGTGTCAATACGTGTTTTGCAGCACAAATAAACATGTTTCAGCAACTTTGGTCACCCCCATGCAACTTATAGGGAAGGTACAGCAGACTTTTCAAAACGTGTTTTTCAGCCCGAAATAAACGCGTTTTGACAGACTGTTGAATCCCAATGTACCTGCCAGGCTCAGAAGTGCTCACTGACTCAGCTCTTCACCCCAGTGTGCAGAAAGTGTCAAAACGTGTTTTGCAGCACAAATAAACATGTTTCAGCAACTTTGGTCACCCCCATGTAACTTATAGGGAAGGAACAGCTGACTTTTCAAAACGTGTTTTTCAGCCCGAAATAAACGCGTTTTGACAGACTGTTGAATCCCAATGTACCTGCCAGGCTCAGAAGTGCTCACTGACTCAGCTCTTCACCCCAGTGTGCAGAAAGTGTCAAAACGTGTTTTGCAGCACAAATAAACATGTTTCAGCAACTTTGGTCACCCCCATGTAACTTATAGGGAAGGTACAGCAGACTTTTCAAAACGTGTTTTTCAGCCCGAAATAAACGCGTTTTGACAGACTGTTGAATCCCAATGTACCTGCCAGGCTCAGAAGTGCTCACTGACTCAGCTCTTCACCCCAGTGTGCAGAAAGTGTCAAAACGTGTTTTGCAGCACAAATAAACATGTTTCAGCAACTTTGGTCACCCCCATGTAACTTATAGGGAAGGTACAGCAGACTTTTCAAAACGTGTTTTTCAGCCCGAAATAAACGCGTTTTGACAGACTGTTGAATCCCAATGTACCTGCCAGGCTCAGAAGTGCTCACTGACTCAGCTCTTCACCCCAGTGTGCAGAAAGTGTCAATACGTGTTTTGCAGCACAAATAAACATGTTTCAGCAACTTTGGTCACCCCCATGCAACTTATAGGGAAGGTACAGCAGACTTTTCAAAACGTGTTTTTCAGCCCGAAATAAACGCGTTTTGACAGACTGTTGAATCCCAATGTACCTGCCAGGCTCAGAAGTGCTCACTGACTCAGCTCTTCACCCCAGTGTGCAGAAAGTGTCAAAACGTGTTTTGCAGCACAAATAAACATGATTCAGCAACTTTGGTCACCCCAATGCAACTTATAGGGAAGGTACAGCAGACTTTTCAAAACGTGTTTTTCAGCCCGAAATAAACGCGTTTTGACAGACTGTTGAATCCCAATGTACCTGCCAGGCTCAGAAGTGCTCACTGACTCAGCTCTTCACCCCAGTGTGCAGAAAGTGTCAATACGTGTTTTGCAGCACAAATAAACATGTTTCAGCAACTTTGGTCACCCCCATGCAACTTATAGGGAAGGTACAGCAGACTTTTCAAAACGTGTTTTTCAGCCCGAAATAAACGCGTTTTGACAGACTGTTGAATCCCAATGTACCTGCCAGGCTCAGAAGTGCTCACTGACTCAGCTCTTCACCCCAGTGTGCAGAAAGTGTCAAAACGTGTTTTGCAGCACAAATAAACATGTTTCAGCAACTTTGGTCACCCCCATGTAACTTATAGGGAAGGGACAGCAGACTTTTCAAAACGTGTTTTTCAGCCCGAAATAAACGCGTTTTGACAGACTGTTGAATCCCAATGTACCTGCCAGGCTCAGAAGTGCTCACTGACTCAGCTCTTCACCCCAGTGTGCAGAAAGTGTCAATACGTGTTTTGCAGCACAAATAAACATGTTTCAGCAACTTTGGTCACCCCCATGCAACTTATAGGGAAGGTACAGCAGACTTTTCAAAACGTGTTTTTCAGCCCGAAATAAACGCGTTTTGACAGACTGTTGAATCCCAATGTACCTGCCAGGCTCAGAAGTGCTCACTGACTCAGCTCTTCACCCCAGTGTGCAGAAAGTGTCAAAACGTGTTTTGCAGCACAAATAAACATGTTTCAGCAACTTTGGTCACCCCCATGCAACTTATAGGGAAGGTACAGCAGACTTTTCAAAACGTGTTTTTCAGCCCGAAATAAACGCGTTTTGACAGACTGTTGAATCCCAATGTACCTGCCAGGCTCAGAAGTGCTCACTGACTCAGCTCTTCACCCCAGTGTGCAGAAAGTGTCAAAACGTGTTTTGCAGCACAAATAAACATGTTTCAGCAACGTTGGGCACCCCAATGCAACTTATAGGGAAGGGACAGCAGACTTTTCAAAACGTGTTTTTCAGCCCGAAATAAACGCGTTTTGACAGACTGTTGAATCCCAATGTACCTGCCAGGCTCAGAAGTGCTCACTGACTCAGCTCTTCACCCCAGTGTGCAGAAAGTGTCAATACGTGTTTTGCAGCACAAATAAACATGTTTCAGCAACTTTGGTCACCCCCATGCAACTTATAGGGAAGGTACAGCAGACTTTTCAAAACGTGTTTTCAGCCCGAAATAAACGCGTTTTGACAGACTGTTGAATCCCAATGTACCTGCCAGGCTCAGAAGTGCTCACTGACTCAGCTCTTCACCCCAGTGTGCAGAAAGTGTCAAAACGTGTTTTGCAGCACAAATAAACATGTTTCAGCAACTTTGGTCACCCCCATGCAACTTATAGGGAAGGTACAGCAGACTTTTCAAAACGTGTTTTTCAGCCCGAAATAAACGCGTTTTGACAGACTGTTGAATCCCAATGTACCTGCCAGGCTCAGAAGTGCTCACTGACTCAGCTCTTCACCCCAGTGTGCAGAAAGTGTCAATACGTGTTTTGCAGCACAAATAAACATGTTTCAGCAACTTTGGTCACCCCCATGCAACTTATAGGGAAGGTACAGCAGACTTTTCAAAACGTGTTTTTCAGCCCGAAATAAACGCGTTTTGACAGACTGTTGAATCCCAATGTACCTGCCAGGCTCAGAAGTGCTCACTGACTCAGCTCTTCACCCCAGTGTGCAGAAAGTGTCAAAACGTGTTTTGCAGCACAAATAAACATGTTTCAGCAACTTTGGTCACCCCCATGTAACTTATAGGGAAGGAACAGCTGACTTTTCAAAACGTGTTTTTCAGCCCGAAATAAACGCGTTTTGACAGACTGTTGAATCCCAATGTACCTGCCAGGCTCAGAAGTGCTCACTGACTCAGCTCTTCACCCCAGTGTGCAGAAAGTGTCAAAACGTGTTTTGCAGCACAAATAAACATGTTTCAGCAACTTTGGTCACCCCCATGTAACTTATAGGGAAGGTACAGCAGACTTTTCAAAACGTGTTTTTCAGCCCGAAATAAACGCGTTTTGACAGACTGTTGAATCCCAATGTACCTGCCAGGCTCAGAAGTGCTCACTGACTCAGCTCTTCACCCCAGTGTGCAGAAAGTGTCAAAACGTGTTTTGCAGCACAAATAAACATGTTTCAGCAACTTTGGTCACCCCCATGTAACTTATAGGGAAGGTACAGCAGACTTTTCAAAACGTGTTTTTCAGCCCGAAATAAACGCGTTTTGACAGACTGTTGAATCCCAATGTACCTGCCAGGCTCAGAAGTGCCCACTGACTCAGCTCTTCACCCCAGTGTGCAGAAAGTGTCAATACGTGTTTTGCAGCACAAATAAACATGTTTCAGCAACTTTGGTCACCCCCATGCAACTTATAGGGAAGGTACAGCAGACTTTTCAAAACGTGTTTTTCAGCCCGAAATAAACGCGTTTTGACAGACTGTTGAATCCCAATGTACCTGCCAGGCTCAGAAGTGCTCACTGACTCAGCTCTTCACCCCAGTGTGCAGAAAGTGTCAAAACGTGTTTTGCAGCACAAATAAACATGTTTCAGCAACTTTGGTCACCCCAATGCAACTTACAGGGAAGGTACAGCAGACTTTTCAAAACGTGTTTTTCAGCCCGAAATAAACGCGTTTTGACAGAGTGTTGAATCCCAATGTACCTGCCAGGCTCAGAAGTGCTCACTGACTCAGCTCTTCACCCCAGTGTGCAGAAAGTGTCAATACGTGTTTTGCAGCACAAATAAACATGTTTCAGCAACTTTGGTCACCCCCATGCAACTTATAGGGAAGGTACAGCAGACTTTTCAAAACGTGTTTTTCAGCCCGAAATAAACGCGTTTTGACAGACTGTTGAATCCCAATGTACCTACCAGGCTCAGAAGTGCTCACTGACTCAGCTCTTCACCCCAGTGTGCAGAAAGTGTCAATACGTGTTTTGCAGCACAAATAAACATGTTTCAGCAACTTTGGTCACCCCCATGCAACTTATAGGGAAGGTACAGCAGACTTTTCAAAACGTGTTTTTCAGCCCGAAATAAACGCGTTATGACAGACTGTTGAATCCCAATGTACCTGCCAGGCACAGAAATGCTCACTGACTCAGCTCTTCACCCCAGTGTGCAGAAAGTGTCAAAACGTGTTTTGCAGCACAAATAAACATGTTTCAGCAACTTTGGTCACCCCCATGTAACTTATAGGGAAGGAACAGCTGACTTTTCAAAACGTGTTTTTCAGCCCGAAATAAACGCGTTTTGACAGACTGTTGAATCCCAATGTACCTGCCAGGCTCAGAAGTGCTCACTGACTCAGCTCTTCACCCCAGTGTGCAGAAAGTGTCAAAACGTGTTTTGTAGCACAAATAAACATGTTTCAGCAACTTTGGTCACCCCCATGCAACTTATAGGGAAGGTACAGCAGACTTTTCAAAACGTGTTTTTCAGCCCGAAATAAACGCGTTTTGACAGACTGTTGAATCCCAATGTACCTGCCAGGCTCAGAAGTGCTCACTGACTCAGCTCTTCACCCCAGTGTGCAGAAAGTGTCAAAACGTGTTTTGCAGCACAAATAAACATGTTTCAGCAACTTTGGTCACCCCCATGTAACTTATAGGGAAGGAACAGCTGACTTTTCAAAACGTGTTTTTCAGCCCGAAATAAACGCGTTTTGACAGACTGTTGAATCCCAATGTACCTGCCAGGCTCAGAAGTGCTCACTGACTCAGCTCTTCACCCCAGTGTGCAGAAAGTGTCAAAACGTGTTTTGCAGCACAAATAAACATGTTTCAGCAACTTTGGTTACCCCCATGCAACTTATATGGAAGGTAGAGCAGACTTTTCAAAACGTGTTTTTCAGCCCGAAATAAACGCGTTTTGACAGACTGTTGAATCCCAATGTACCTGCCAGGCTCAGAAGTGCTCACTGACTCAGCTCTTCACCCCAGTGTGCAGAAAGTGTCAATACGTGTTTTGCAGCACAAATAAACATGTTTCAGCAACTTTGGTCACCCCCATGCAACTTATAGGGAAGGTACAGCAGACTTTTCAAAACGTGTTTTTCAGCCCGAAATAAACGCGTTTTGACAGACTGTTGAATCCCAATGTACCTGCCAGGCTCAGAAGTGCTCACTGACTCAGCTCTTCACCCCAGTGTGCAGAAAGTGTCAAAACGTGTTTTGCAGCACAAATAAACATGTTTCAGCAACTTTGGTCACCCCAATGCAACTTATAGGGAAGGTACAGCAGACTTTTCAAAACGTGTTTTTCAGCCCGAAATAAACGCGTTTTGACAGACTGTTGAATCCCAATGTACCTGCCAGGCTCAGAAGTGCTCACTGACTCAGCTCTTCACCCCAGTGTGCAGAAAGTGTCAATACGTGTTTTGCAGCACAAATAAACATGTTTCAGCAACTTTGGTCACCCCCATGCAACTTATAGGGAAGGTACAGCAGACTTTTCAAAACGTGTTTTTCAGCCCGAAATAAACGCGTTTTGACAGACTGTTGAATCCCAATGTACCTGCCAGGCTCAGAAGTGCTCACTGACTCAGCTCTTCACCCCAGTGTGCAGAAAGTGTCAAAACGTGTTTTGCAGCACAAATAAACATGTTTCAGCAACTTTGGTCACCCCAATGCAACTTATAGGGAAGGTACAGCAGACTTTTCAAAACGTGTTTTTCAGCCCGAAATAAACGCGTTTTGACAGACTGTTGAATCCCAATGTACCTGCCAGGCTCAGAAGTGCTCACTGACTCAGCTCTTCACCCCAGTGTGCAGAAAGTGTCAAAACGTGTTTTGCAGCACAAATAAACATGTTTCAGCAACTTTGGTCACCCCAATGCAACTTATAGGGAAGGTACAGCAGACTTTTCAAAACGTGTTTTTCAGCCCGAAATAAACGCGTTTTGACAGACTGTTGAATCCCAATGTACCTGCCAGGCTCAGAAGTGCTCACTGACTCAGCTCTTCACCCCAGTGTGCAGAAAGTGTCAATACGTGTTTTGCAGCACAAATAAACATGTTTCAGCAACTTTGGTCACCCCCATGCAACTTATAGGGAAGGTACAGCAGACTTTTCAAAACGTGTTTTTCAGCCCGAAATAAACGCGTTTTGACAGACTGTTGAATCCCAATGTACCTGCCAGGCTCAGAAGTGCTCACTGACTCAGCTCTTCACCCCAGTGTGCAGAAAGTGTCAAAACGTGTTTTGCAGCACAAATAAACATGTTTCAGCAACTTTGGTCACCCCCATGTAACTTATAGGGAAGGAACAGCTGACTTTTCAAAACGTGTTTTTCAGCCCGAAATAAACGCGTTTTGACAGACTGTTGAATCCCAATGTACCTGCCAGGCTCAGAAGTGCTCACTGACTCAGCTCTTCACCCCAGTGTGCAGAAAGTGTCAAAACGTGTTTTGCAGCACAAATAAACATGTTTCAGCAACTTTGGTTACCCCCATGCAACTTATATGGAAGGTAGAGCAGACTTTTCAAAACGTGTTTTTCAGCCCGAAATAAACGCGTTTTGACAGACTGTTGAATCCCAATGTACCTGCCAGGCTCAGAAGTGCTCACTGACTCAGCTCTTCACCCCAGTGTGCAGAAAGTGTCAATACGTGTTTTGCAGCACAAATAAACATGTTTCAGCAACTTTGGTCACCCCCATGCAACTTATAGGGAAGGTACAGCAGACTTTTCAAAACGTGTTTTTCAGCCCGAAATAAACGCGTTTTGACAGACTGTTGAATCCCAATGTACCTGCCAGGCTCAGAAGTGCTCACTGACTCAGCTCTTCACCCCAGTGTGCAGAAAGTGTCAAAACGTGTTTTGCAGCACAAATAAACATGTTTCAGCAACTTTGGTCACCCCAATGCAACTTATAGGGAAGGTACAGCAGACTTTTCAAAACGTGTTTTTCAGCCCGAAATAAACGCGTTTTGACAGACTGTTGAATCCCAATGTACCTGCCAGGCTCAGAAGTGCTCACTGACTCAGCTCTTCACCCCAGTGTGCAGAAAGTGTCAATACGTGTTTTGCAGCACAAATAAACATGTTTCAGCAACTTTGGTCACCCCCATGCAACTTATAGGGAAGGTACAGCAGACTTTTCAAAACGTGTTTTTCAGCCCGAAATAAACGCGTTTTGACAGACTGTTGAATCCCAATGTACCTGCCAGGCTCAGAAGTGCTCACTGACTCAGCTCTTCACCCCAGTGTGCAGAAAGTGTCAAAACGTGTTTTGCAGCACAAATAAACATGTTTCAGCAACTTTGGTCACCCCAATGCAACTTATAGGGAAGGTACAGCAGACTTTTCAAAACGTGTTTTTCAGCCCGAAATAAACGCGTTTTGACAGACTGTTGAATCCCAATGTACCTGCCAGGCTCAGAAGTGCTCACTGACTCAGCTCTTCACCCCAGTGTGCAGAAAGTGTCAAAACGTGTTTTGCAGCACAAATAAACATGTTTCAGCAACTTTGGTCACCCCAATGCAACTTATAGGGAAGGTACAGCAGACTTTTCAAAACGTGTTTTTCAGCCCGAAATAAACGCGTTTTGACAGACTGTTGAATCCCAATGTACCTGCCAGGCTCAGAAGTGCTCACTGACTCAGCTCTTCACCCCAGTGTGCAGAAAGTGTCAATACGTGTTTTGCAGCACAAATAAACATGTTTCAGCAACTTTGGTCACCCCCATGCAACTTATAGGGAAGGTACAGCAGACTTTTCAAAACGTGTTTTTCAGCCCGAAATAAACGCGTTTTGACAGACTGTTGAATCCCAATGTACCTGCCAGGCTCAGAAGTGCTCACTGACTCAGCTCTTCACCCCAGTGTGCAGAAAGTGTCAAAACGTGTTTTGCAGCACAAATAAACATGTTTCAGCAACTTTGGTCACCCCCATGCAACTTATAGGGAAGGTACAGCAGACTTTTCAAAACGTGTTTTTCAGCCCGAAATAAACGCGTATTGACAGACTGTTGAATCCCAATGTACCTGCCAGGCTCAGAAGTGCTCACTGACTCAGCTCTTCACCCCAGTGTGCAGAAAGTGTCAATACGTGTTTTGCAGCACAAATAAACATGTTTCAGCAACTTTGGTCACCCCCATGTAACTTATAGGGAAGTTACAGCTGACTTTTCAAAACATGTTTTTCAGCCCGAAATAAACGCGTTTTGACAGACTGTTGAATCCCAATGTACCTGCCAGGCTCAGAAGTGCTCACTGACTCAGCTCTTCACCCCAGTGTGCAGAAAGTGTCAAAACGTGTTTTGCAGCACAAATAAACATGTTTCAGCAACTTTGGTCACCCCCATGTAACTTATAGGGAAGGTACAGCAGACTTTTCAAAACGTGTTTTTCAGCCCGAAATAAACGCGTTTTGACAGACTGTTGAATCCCAATGTACCTGCCAGGCTCAGAAGTGCTCACTGACTCAGCTCTTCACCCCAGTGTGCAGAAAGTGTCAATACGTGTTTTGCAGCACAAATAAACATGTTTCAGCAACTTTGGTCACCCCCATGCAACTTATAGGGAAGGTACAGCAGACTTTTCAAAACGTGTTTTTCAGCCCGAAATAAACGCGTTTTGACAGACTGTTGAATCCCAATGTACCTGCCAGGCTCAGAAGTGCTCACTGACTCAGCTCTTCACCCCAGTGTGCAGAAAGTGTCAAAACGTGTTTTGCAGCACAAATAAACATGTTTCAGCAACTTTGGTCACCCCAATGCAACTTACAGGGAAGGTACAGCAGACTTTTCAAAACGTGTTTTTCAGCCCGAAATAAACGCGTTTTGACAGACTGTTGAATCCCAATGTACCTGCCAGGCTCAGAAGTGCTCACTGACTCAGCTCTTCACCCCAGTGTGCAGAAAGTGTCAATACGTGTTTTGCAGCACAAATAAACATGTTTCAGCAACTTTGGTCACCCCCATGCAACTTATAGGGAAGGTACAGCAGACTTTTCAAAACGTGTTTTTCAGCCCGAAATAAACGCGTTTTGACAGACTGTTGAATCCCAATGTACCTGCCAGGCTCAGAAGTGCTCACTGACTCAGCTCTTCACCCCAGTGTGCAGAAAGTGTCAATACGTGTTTTGCAGCACAAATAAACATGTTTCAGCAACTTTGGTCACCCCCATGCAACTTATAGGGAAGGTACAGCAGACTTTTCAAAACGTGTTTTTCAGCCCGAAATAAACGCGTTTTGACAGACTGTTGAATCCCAATGTACCTGCCAGGCTCAGAAGTGCTCACTGACTCAGCTCTTCACCCCAGTGTGCAGAAAGTGTCAAAACGTGTTTTGCAGCACAAATAAACATGTTTCAGCAACTTTGGTCACCCCCATGTAACTTATAGGGAAGGTACAGCAGACTTTTCAAAACGTGTTTTTCAGCCCGAAATAAACGCGTTTTGACAGACTGTTGAATCCCAATGTACCTGCCAGGCTCAGAAGTGCTCACTGACTCAGCTCTTCACCCCAGTGTGCAGAAAGTGTCAATACGTGTTTTGCAGCACAAATAAACATGTTTCAGCAACTTTGGTCACCCCCATGCAACTTATAGGGAAGGTACAGCAGACTTTTCAAAACGTGTTTTTCAGCCCGAAATAAACGCGTTTTGACAGACTGTTGAATCCCAATGTACCTGCCAGGCTCAGAAGTGCTCACTGACTCAGCTCTTCACCCCAGTGTGCAGAAAGTGTCAAAACGTGTTTTGCAGCACAAATAAACATGTTTCAGCAACTTTGGTCACCCCAATGCAACTTATAGGGAAGGTACAGCAGACTTTTCAAAACGTGTTTTTCAGCCCGAAATAAACGCGTTTTGACAGACTGTTGAATCCCAATGTACCTGCCAGGCTCAGAAGTGCTCACTGACTCAGCTCTTCACCCCAGTGTGCAGAAAGTGTCAATACGTGTTTTGCAGCACAAATAAACATGTTTCAGCAACTTTGGTCACCCCCATGCAACTTATAGGGAAGGTACAGCAGACTTTTCAAAACGTGTTTTTCAGCCCGAAATTAACGCGTTTTGACAAACTGTTGAATCCCAATGTACCTGCCAGGCTCAGAAGTGCTCACTGACTCAGCTCTTCACCCCAGTGTGCAGAAAGTGTCAATACGTGTTTTGCAGCACAAATAAACATGTTTCAGCAACTTTGGTCACCCCCATGCAACTTATAGGGAAGGTACAGCAGACTTTTCAAAACGTGTTTTTCAGCCCGAAATAAACGCGTTTTGACAGACTGTTGAATCCCAATGTACCTGCCAGGCTCAGAAGTGCTCACTGACTCAGCTCTTCACCCCAGTGTGCAGAAAGTGTCAAAACGTGTTTTGCAGCACAAATAAACATGTTTCAGCAACTTTGGTCACCCCCATGTAACTTATAGGGAAGGAACAGCTGACTTTTCAAAACGTGTTTTTCAGCCCGAAATAAACGCGTTTTGACAGACTGTTGAATCCCAATGTACCTGCCAGGCTCAGAAGTGCTCACTGACTCAGCTCTTCACCCCAGTGTGCAGAAAGTGTCAAAACGTGTTTTGCAGCACAAATAAACATGTTTCAGCAACTTTGGTCACCCCCATGTAACTTATAGGGAAGGTACAGCAGACTTTTCAAAACGTGTTTTTCAGCCCGAAATAAACGCGTTTTGACAGTCTGTTGAATCCCAATGTACCTGCCAGGCTCAGAAGTGCTCACTGACTCAGCTCTTCACCCCAGTGTGCAGAAAGTGTCAAAACGTGTTTTGCAGCACAAATAAACATGTTTCAGCAACTTTGGTCACCCCCATGCAACTTATAGGGAAGGTACAGCAGACTTTTCAAAACGTGTTTTTCAGCCCGAAATAAACGCGTTTTGACAGACTGTTGAATCCCAATGTACCTGCCAGGCTCAGAAGTGCTCACTGACTCAGCTCTTCACCCCAGTGTGCAGAAAGTGTCAATACGTGTTTTGCAGCACAAATAAACATGTTTCAGCAACTTTGGTCACCCCCATGCAACTTATAGGGAAGGTACAGCAGACTTTTCAAAACGTGTTTTTCAGCCCGAAATAAACGCGTTTTGACAGACTGTTGAATCCCAATGTACCTGCCAGGCTCAGAAGTGCTCACTGACTCAGCTCTTCACCCCAGTGTGCAGAAAGTGTCAAAACGTGTTTTGCAGCACAAATAAACATGTTTCAGCAACTTTGGTCACCCCCATGTAACTTATAGGGTAGGTACAGCAGACTTTTCAAAACGTGTTTTTCAGCCCGAAATAAACGCGTTTTGACAGACTGTTGAATCCCAATGTACCTGCCAGGCTCAGAAGTGCTCACTGACTCAGCTCTTCACCCCAGTGTGCAGAAAGTGTCAATACGTGTTTTGCAGCACAAATAAACATGTTTCAGCAACTTTGGTCACCCCCATGCAACTTATAGGGAAGGTACAGCAGACTTTTCAAAACGTGTTTTTCAGCCCGAAATAAACGCGTTTTGACAGACTGTTGAATCCCAATGTACCTGCCAGGCTCAGAAGTGCTCACTGACTCAGCTCTTCACCCCAGTGTGCAGAAAGTGTCAAAACGTGTTTTGCAGCACAAATAAACATGTTTCAGCAACTTTGGTCACCCCCATGTAACTTATAGGGAAGGAACAGCTGACTTTTCAAAACGTGTTTTTCAGCCCGAAATAAACGCGTTTTGACAGACTGTTGAATCCCAATGTACCTGCCAGGCTCAGAAGTGCTCACTGACTCAGCTCTTCACCCCAGTGTGCAGAAAGTGTCAAAACGTGTTTTGCAGCACAAATAAACATGTTTCAGCAACTTTGGTCACCCCCATGTAACTTATAGGGAAGGTACAGCAGACTTTTCAAAACGTGTTTTTCAGCCCGAAATAAACGCGTTTTGACAGACTGTTGAATCCCAATGTACCTGCCAGGCTCAGAAGTGCTCACTGACTCAGCTCTTCACCCCAGTGTGCAGAAAGTGTCAATACGTGTTTTGCAGCACAAATAAACATGTTTCAGCAACTTTGGTCACCCCCATGCAACTTATAGGGAAGGTACAGCAGACTTTTCAAAACGTGTTTTTCAGCCCGAAATAAACGCGTTTTGACAGACTGTTGAATCCCAATGTACCTGCCAGGCTCAGAAGTGCTCACTGACTCAGCTCTTCACCCTAGTGTGCAGAAAGTGTCAAAACGTGTTTTGCAGCACAAATAAACATGTTTCAGCAACTTTGGTTACCCCCATGCAACTTATATGGAAGGTAGAGCAGACTTTTCAAAACGTGTTTTTCAGCCCGAAATAAACGCGTTTTGACAGACTGTTGAATCCCAATGTACCTGCCAGGCTCAGAAGTGCTCACTGACTCAGCTCTTCACCCCAGTGTGCAGAAAGTGTCAATACGTGTTTTGCAGCACAAATAAACATGTTTCAGCAACTTTGGTCACCTCCATGCAACTTATAGGGAAGGTACAGCAGACTTTTCAAAACGTGTTTTTCAGCCCGAAATAAACGCGTTTTGACAGACTGTTGAATCCCAATGTACCTGCCAGGCTCAGAAGTGCTCACTGACTCAGCTCTTCACCCCAGTGTGCAGAAAGTGTCAAAACGTGTTTTGCAGCACAAATAAACATGTTTCAGCAACTTTGGTCACCCCCATGTAACTTATAGGGAAGGTACAGCAGACTTTTCAAAACGTGTTTTTCAGCCCGAAATAAACGCGTTTTGACAGACTGTTGAATCCCAATGTACCTGCCAGGCTCAGAAGTGCTCACTGACTCAGCTCTTCACCCTAGTGTGCAGAAAGTGTCAAAACGTGTTTTGCAGCACAAATAAACATGTTTCAGCAACTTTGGTCACCCCCATGCAACTTATAGGGAAGGTACAGCAGACTTTTCAAAACGTGTTTTTCAGCCCGAAATAAACGCGTTTTGACAGACTGTTGAATCCCAATGTACCTGCCAGGCTCAGAAGTGCTCACTGACTCAGCTCTTCACCCCAGTGTGCAGAAAGTGTCAATACGTGTTTTGCAGCACAAATAAACATGTTTCAGCAACTTTGGTCACCCCCATGCAACTTATAGGGAAGGTACAGCAGACTTTTCAAAACGTGTTTTTCAGCCCGAAATAAACGCGTTTTGACAGACTGTTGAATCCCAATGTACCTGCCAGGCTCAGAAGTGCTCACTGACTCAGCTCTTCACCCCAGTGTGCAGAAAGTGTCAAAACGTGTTTTGCAGCACAAATAAACATGTTTCAGCAACTTTGGTCACCCCCATGTAACTTATAGGGAAGGTACAGCAGACTTTTCAAAACGTGTTTTTCAGCCCGAAATAAACGCGTTTTGACAGACTGTTGAATCCCAATGTACCTGCCAGGCTCAGAAGTGCTCACTGACTCAGCTCTTCACCCCAGTGTGCAGAAAGTGTCAATACGTGTTTTGCAGCACAAATAAACATGTTTCAGCAACTTTGGTCACCCCCATGCAACTTATAGGGAAGGTACAGCAGACTTTTCAAAACGTGTTTTTCAGCCCGAAATAAACGCGTTTTGACAGACTGTTGAATCCCAATGAACCTGCCAGGCTCAGAAGTGCTCACTGACTCAGCTCTTCACCCTAGTGTGCAGAAAGTGTCAAAACGTGTTTTGCAGCACAAATAAACATGTTTCAGCAACTTTGGTTACCCCCATGCAACTTATATGGAAGGTAGAGCAGACTTTTCAAAACGTGTTTTTCAGCCCGAAATAAACGCGTTTTGACAGACTGTTGAATCCCAATGTACCTGCCAGGCTCAGAAGTGCTCACTGACTCAGCTCTTCACCCCAGTGTGCAGAAAGTGTCAAAACGTGTTTTGCAGCACAAATAAACATGTTTCAGCAACTTTGGTCACCCCCATGTAACTTATAGGGAAGGTACAGCAGACTTTTCAAAACGTGTTTTTCAGCCCGAAATAAACGCGTTTTGACAGACTGTTGAATCCCAATGTACCTGCCAGGCTCAGAAGTGCTCACTGACTCAGCTCTTCACCCCAGTGTGCAGAAAGTGTCAAAACGTGTTTTGCAGCACAAATAAACATGTTTCAGCAACTTTGGTCACCCCCATGCAACTTATAGGGAAGGTACAGCAGACTTTTCAAAACGTGTTTTTCAGCCCGAAATAAACGCGTTTTGACAGACTGTTGAATCCCAATGTACCTGCCAGGCTCAGAAGTGCTCACTGACTCAGCTCTTCACCCCAGTGTGCAGAAAGTGTCAATACGTGTTTTGCAGCACAAATAAACATGTTTCAGCAACTTTGGTCACCCCCATGCAACTTATAGGGAAGGTACAGCAGACTTTTCAAAACGTGTTTTTCAGCCCGAAATAAACGCGTTTTGACAGACTGTTGAATCCCAATGTACCTGCCAGGCTCAGAAGTGCTCACTGACTCAGCTCTTCACCCCAGTGTGCAGAAAGTGTCAAAACGTGTTTTGCAGCACAAATAAACATGTTTCAGCAACTTTGGTCACCCCCATGTAACTTATAGGGAAGGTACAGCAGACTTTTCAAAACGTGTTTTTCAGCCCGAAATAAACGCGTTTTGACAGACTGTTGAATCCCAATGTACCTGCCAGGCTCAGTAGTGCTCACTGACTCAGCTCTTCACCCCAGTGTGCAGAAAGTGTCAATACGTGTTTTGCAGCACAAATAAACATGTTTCAGCAACTTTGGTCACCCCCATGCAACTTATAGGGAAGGTACAGCAGACTTTTCAAAACGTGTTTTTCAGCCCGAAATAAACGCGTTTTGACAGACTGTTGAATCCCAATGTACCTGCCAGGCTCAGAAGTGCTCACTGACTCAGCTCTTCACCCCAGTGTGCAGAAAGTGTCAAAACGTGTTTTGCAGCACAAATAAACATGTTTCAGCAACTTTGGTCACCCCCATGTAACTTATAGGGAAGGAACAGCTGACTTTTCAAAACGTGTTTTTCAGCCCGAAATAAACGCGTTTTGACAGACTGTTGAATCCCAATGTACCTGCCAGGCTCAGAAGTGCTCACTGACTCAGCTCTTCACCCCAGTGTGCAGAAAGTGTCAAAACGTGTTTTGCAGCACAAATAAACATGTTTCAGCAACTTTGGTCACCCCCATGTAACTTATAGGGAAGGTACAGCAGACTTTTCAAAACGTGTTTTTCAGACCGAAATAAACGCGTTTTGACAGACTGTTGAATCCCAATGTACCTGCCAGGCTCAGAAGTGCTCACTGACTCAGCTCTTCACCCCAGTGTGCAGAAAGTGTCAAAACGTGTTTTGCAGCACAAATAAACATGTTTCAGCAACTTTGGTCACCCCCATGTAACTTATAGGGAAGGAACAGCTGACTTTTCAAAACGTGTTTTTCAGCCCGAAATAAACGCGTTTTGACAGACTGTTGAATCCCAATGTACCTGCCAGGCTCAGAAGTGCTCACTGACTCAGCTCTTCACCCCAGTGTGCAGAAAGTGTCAAAACGTGTTTTGCAGCACAAATAAACATGTTTCAGCAACTTTGGTCACCCCCATGTAACTTATAGGGAAGGTACAGCAGACTTTTCAAAACGTGTTTTTCAGCCCGAAATAAACGCGTTTTGACAGACTGTTGAATCCCAATGTACCTGCCAGGCTCAGAAGTGCTCACTGACTCAGCTCTTCACCCCAGTGTGCAGAAAGTGTCAATACTTGTTTTGCAGCACAAATAAACATGTTTCAGCAACTTTGGTCACCCCCATGCAACTTATAGGGAAGGTACAGCAGACTTTTCAAAACGTGTTTTTCAGCCCGAAATAAACGCGTTTTGACAGACTGTTGAATCCCAATGTACCTGCCAGGCTCAGAAGTGCTCACTGACTCAGCTCTTCACCCCAGTGTGCAGAAAGTGTCAAAACGTGTTTTGCAGCACAAATAAACATGTTTCAGCAACTTTGGTCACCCCCATGTAACTTATAGGGAAGGGACAGCAGACTTTTCAAAACGTGTTTTTCAGCCCGAAATAAACGCGTTTTGACAGACTGTTGAATCCCAATGTACCTGCCAGGCTCAGAAGTGCTCACTGACTCAGCTCTTCACCCCAGTGTGCAGAAAGTGTCAATACGTGTTTTGCAGCACAAATAAACATGTTTCAGCAACTTTGGTCACCCCCATGCAACTTATAGGGAAGGTACAGCAGACTTTTCAAAACGTGTTTTTCAGCCCGAAATAAACGCGTTTTGACAGACTGTTGAATCCCAATGTACCTGCCAGGCTCAGAAGTGCTCACTGACTCAGCTCTTCACCCCAGTGTGCAGAAAGTGTCAAAACGTGTTTTGCAGCACAAATAAACATGTTTCAGCAACTTTGGTCACCCCCATGCAACTTATAGGGAAGGTACAGCAGACTTTTCAAAACGTGTTTTTCAGCCCGAAATAAACGCGTTTTGACAGACTGTTGAATCCCAATGTACCTGCCAGGCTCAGAAGTGCTCACTGACTCAGCTCTTCACCCCAGTGTGCAGAAAGTGTCAAAACGTGTTTTGCAGCACAAATAAACATGTTTCAGCAACTTTGGTCACCCCAATGCAACTTACAGGGAAGGTACAGCAGACTTTTCAAAACGTGTTTTTCAGCCCGAAATAAACGCGTTTTGACAGAGTGTTGAATCCAAATGTACCTGCCAGGCTCAGAAGTGCTCACTGACTCAGCTCTTCACCCCAGTGTGCAGAAAGTGTCAATACGTGTTTTGCAGCACAAATAAACATGTTTCAGCAACTTTGGTCACCCCCATGCAACTTATAGGGAAGGTACAGCTGACTTTTCAAAACGTGTTTTTCAGCCCGAAATAAACGCGTTTTGACAGACTGTTGAATCCCAATGTACCTGCCAGGCTCAGAAGTGCTCACTGACTCAGCTCTTCACCCCAGTGTGCAGAAAGTGTCAAAACGTGTTTTGCAACACAAATAAACATGTTTCAGCAACTTTGGTCACCCCCATGTAACTTATAGGGAAGGTACAGCAGACTTTTCAAAACGTGTTTTTCAGCCCGAAATAAAAGCGTTTTGACAGACTGTTGAATCCCAATGTACCTGCCAGGCTCAGAAGTGCTCACTGACTCAGCTCTTCACCCCAGTGTGCAGAAAGTGTCAATACGTGTTTTGCAGCACAAATAAACATGTTTCAGCAACTTTGGTCACCCCCATGCAACTTATATGGAAGGTAGAGCAGACTTTTCAAAACGTGTTTTTCAGCCCGAAATAAACGCGTTTTGACAGACTGTTGAATCCCAATGTACCTGCCAGGCTCAGAAGTGCTCACTGACTCAGCTCTTCACCCCAGTGTGCAGAAAGTGTCAAAACGTGTTTTGCAGCACAAATAAACATGTTTCAGCAACTTTGGTCACCCCCATGTAACTTATAGGGAAGGTACAGCAGACTTTTCAAAACGTGTTTTTCAGCCCGAAATAAACGCGTTTTGACAGACTGTTGAATCCCAATGTACCTGCCAGGCTCAGAAGTGCTCACTGACTCAGCTCTTCACCCTAGTGTGCAGAAAGTGTCAAAACGTGTTTTGCAGCACAAATAAACATGTTTCAGCAACTTTGGTCACCCCCATGCAACTTATAGGGAAGGTACAGCAGACTTTTCAAAACGTGTTTTTCAGCCCGAAATAAACGCGTTTTGACAGACTGTTGAATCCCAATGTACCTGCCAGGCTCAGAAGTGCTCACTGACTCAGCTCTTCACCCCAGTGTGCAGAAAGTGTCAAAACGTGTTTTGCAGCACAAATAAACATGTTTCAGCAACTTTGGTCACCCCCATGCAACTTATAGGGAAGGTACAGCAGACTTTTCAAAACGTGTTTTTCAGCCCGAAATAAACGCGTTTTGACAGACTGTTGAATCCCAATGTACCTGCCAGGCTCAGAAGTGCTCACTGACTCAGCTCTTCACCCCAGTGTGCAGAAAGTGTCAAAACGTGTTTTGCAGCACAAATAAACATGTTTCAGCAACTTTGGTCACCCCCATGTAACTTATAGGGAAGGAACAGCTGACTTTTCAAAACGTGTTTTTCAGCCCGAAATAAATGCGTTTTGACAGACTGTTGAATCCCAATGTACCTGCCAGGCTCAGAAGTGCTCACTGACTCAGCTCTTCACCCCAGTGTGCAGAAAGTGTCAAAACGTGTTTTGCAGCACAAATAAACATGTTTCAGCAACTTTGGTCACCCCCATGTAACTTATAGGGAAGGTACAGCAGACTTTTCAAAACGTGTTTTTCAGCCCGAAATAAACGCGTTTTGACAGACTGTTGAATCCCAATGTACCTGCCAGGCTCAGAAGTGCTCACTGACTCAGCTCTTCACCCCAGTGTGCAGAAAGTGTCAATACGTGTTTTGCAGCACAAATAAACATGTTTCAGCAACTTTGGTCACCCCCATGTAACTTATAGGGAAGGTACAGCAGACTTTTCAAAACGTGTTTTTCAGCCCGAAATAAACGCGTTTTGACAGACTGTTGAATCCCAATGTACCTGCCAGGCTCAGAAGTGCTCACTGACTCAGCTCTTCACCCCAGTGTGCAGAAAGTGTCAATACGTGTTTTGCAGCACAAATAAACATGTTTCAGCAACTTTGGTCACCCCCATGCAACTTATAGGGAAGGTACAGCAGACTTTTCAAAACGTGTTTTTCAGCCCGAAATAAACGCGTTTTGACAGACTGTTGAATCCCAATGTACCTGCCAGGCTCAGAAGTGCTCACTGACTCAGCTCTTCACCCCAGTGTGCAGAAAGTGTCAAAACGTGTTTTGCAGCACAAATAAACATGTTTCAGCAACTTTGGTCACCCCTATGCAACTTATAGGGAAGGTACAGCAGACTTTTCAAAACGTGTTTTTCAGCCCGAAATAAACGCGTTTTGACAGACTGTTGAATCCCAATGTACCTGCCAGGCTCAGAAGTGCTCACTGACTCAGCTCTTCACCCCAGTGTGCAGAAAGTGTCAATACGTGTTTTGCAGCACAAATAAACATGTTTCAGCAACTTTGGTCACCCCCATGCAACTTATAGGGAAGGTACAGCAGACTTTTCAAAACGTGTTTTTCAGCCCGAAATAAACGCGTTTTGACAGACTGTTGAATCCCAATGTACCTGCCAGGCTCAGAAGTGCTCACTGACTCAGCTCTTCACCCCAGTGTGCAGAAAGTGTCAAAACGTGTTTTGCAGCACAAATAAACATGTTTCAGCAACTTTGGTCACCCCCATGTAACTTACAGGGAAGGGACAGCAGACTTTTCAAAACGTGTTTTTCAGCCCGAAATAAACGCGTTTTGACAGACTGTTGAATCCCAATGTACCTGCCAGGCTCAGAAGTGCTCACTGACTCAGCTCTTCACCCCAGTGTGCAGAAAGTGTCAATACGTGTTTTGCAGCACAAATAAACATGTTTCAGCAACTTTGGTCACCCCCATGCAACTTATAGGGAAGGTACAGCAGACTTTTCAAAACGTGTTTTTCAGCCCGAAATAAACGCGTTTTGACAGACTGTTGAATCCCAATGTACCTGCCAGGCTCAGAAGTGCTCACTGACTCAGCTCTTCACCCCAGTGTGCAGAAAGTGTCAAAACGTGTTTTGCAGCACAAATAAACATGTTTCAGCAACTTTGGTCACCCCCATGCAACTTATAGGGAAGGTACAGCAGACTTTTCAAAACGTGTTTTTCAGCCCGAAATAAACGCGTTTTGACAGACTGTTGAATCCCAATGTACCTGCCAGGCTCAGAAGTGCTCACTGACTCAGCTCTTCACCCCAGTGTGCAGAAAGTGTCAAAACGTGTTTTGCAGCACAAATAAACATGTTTCAGCAACTTTGGTCACCCCAATGCAACTTATAGGGAAGGTACAGCAGACTTTTCAAAACGTGTTTTTCAGCCCGAAATAAACGCGTTTTGACAGACTGTTGAATCCCAGTGTACCTGCCAGGCTCAGAAGTGCTCACTGACTCAGCTCTTCACCCCAGTGTGCAGAAAGTGTCAATACGTGTTTTGCAGCACAAATAAACATGTTTCAGCAACGTTGGTCACCCCCATGCAACTTATAGGGAAGGTACAGCAGACTTTTCAAAACGTGTTTTTCAGCCCGAAATAAACGCTTTTTGACAGACTGTTGAATCCCAATGTACCTGCCAGGCTCAGAAGTGCTCACTGACTCAGCTCTTCACCCCAGTGTGCAGAAAGTGTCAAAACGTGTTTTGCAGCACAAATAAACATGTTTCAGCAACTTTGGTCACCCCAATGCAACTTATAGGGAAGGTACAGCAGACTTTTCAAAACGTGTTTTTCAGCCCGAAATAAACGCGTTTTGACAGACTGTTGAATCCCAGTGTACCTGCCAGGCTCAGAAGTGCTCACTGACTCAGCTCTTCACCCCAGTGTGCAGAAAGTGTCAATACGTGTTTTGCAGCACAAATAAACATGTTTCAGCAACGTTGGTCACCCCCATGCAACTTATAGGGAAGGTACAGCAGACTTTTCAAAACGTGTTTTTCAGCCCGAAATAAACGCTTTTTGACAGACTGTTGAATCCCAATGTACCTGCCAGGCTCAGAAGTGCTCACTGACTCAGCTCTTCACCCCAGTGTGCAGAAAGTGTCAAAACGTGTTTTGCAGCACAAATAAACATGTTTCAGCAACTTTGGTCACCCCCATGTAACTTATAGGGAAGGTACAGCAGACTTTTCAAAACGTGTTTTTCAGCCCGAAATAAACGCGTTTTGACAGACTGTTGAATCCCAATGTACCTGCCAGGCTCAGAAGTGCTCACTGACTCAGCTCTTCACCCCAGTGTGCAGAAAGTGTCAATACGTGTTTTGCAGCACAAATAAACATGTTTCAGCAACTTTGGTCACCCCCATGCAACTTATAGGGAAGGTACAGCAGACTTTTCAAAACGTGTTTTTCAGCCCGAAATAAACGCGTTTTGACAGACTGTTGAATCCCAATGTACCTGCCAGGCTCAGAAGTGCTCACTGACTCAGCTCTTCACCCCAGTGTGCAGAAAGTGTCAAAACGTGTTTTGCAGCACAAATAAACATGTTTCAGCAACTTTGGTCACCCCCATGTAACTTATAGGGAAGGAACAGCTGACTTTTCAAAACGTGTTTTTCAGCCCGAAATAAACGCGTTTTGACAGACTGTTGAATCCCAATGTACCTGCCAGGCTCAGAAGTGCTCACTGACTCAGCTCTTCACCCCAGTGTGCAGAAAGTGTCAAAACGTGTTTTGCAGCACAAATAAACATGTTTCAGCAACTTTGGTCACCCCCATGTAACTTATAGGGAAGGTACAGCAGACTTTTCAAAACGTGTTTTTCAGCCCGAAATAAACGCGTTTTGACAGACTGTTGAATCCCAATGTACCTGCCAGGCTCAGAAGTGCTCACTGACTCAGCTCTTCACCCCAGTGTGCAGAAAGTGTCAAAACGTGTTTTGCAGCACAAATAAACATGTTTCAGCAACTTTGGTCACCCCCATGTAACTTATAGGGAAGGTACAGCAGACTTTTCAAAACGTGTTTTTCAGCCCGAAATAAACGCGTTTTGACAGACTGTTGAATCCCAATGTACCTGCCAGGCTCAGAAGTGCTCACTGACTCAGCTCTTCACCCCAGTGTGCAGAAAGTGTCAATACGTGTTTTGCAGCACAAATAAACATGTTTCAGCAACTTTGGTCACCCCCATGCAACTTATAGGGAAGGTACAGCAGACTTTTCAAAACGTGTTTTTCAGCCCGAAATAAACGCGTTTTGACAGACTGTTGAATCCCAATGTACCTGCCAGGCTCAGAAGTGCTCACTGACTCAGCTCTTCACCCCAGTGTGCAGAAAGTGTCAAAACGTGTTTTGCAGCACAAATAAACATGATTCAGCAACTTTGGTCACCCCAATGCAACTTATAGGGAAGGTACAGCAGACTTTTCAAAACGTGTTTTTCAGCCCGAAATAAACGCGTTTTGACAGACTGTTGAATCCCAATGTACCTGCCAGGCTCAGAAGTGCTCACTGACTCAGCTCTTCACCCCAGTGTGCAGAAAGTGTCAATACGTGTTTTGCAGCACAAATAAACATGTTTCAGCAACTTTGGTCACCCCCATGCAACTTATAGGGAAGGTACAGCAGACTTTTCAAAACGTGTTTTTCAGCCCGAAATAAACGCGTTTTGACAGACTGTTGAATCCCAATGTACCTGCCAGGCTCAGAAGTGCTCACTGACTCAGCTCTTCACCCCAGTGTGCAGAAAGTGTCAAAACGTGTTTTGCAGCACAAATAAACATGTTTCAGCAACTTTGGTCACCCCCATGTAACTTATAGGGAAGGTACAGCAGACTTTTCAAAACGTGTTTTTCAGCCCGAAATAAACGCGTTTTGACAGACTGTTGAATCCCAATGTACCTGCCAGGCTCAGAAGTGCCCACTGACTCAGCTCTTCACCCCAGTGTGCAGAAAGTGTCAATACGTGTTTTGCAGCACAAATAAACATGTTTCAGCAACTTTGGTCACCCCCATGCAACTTATAGGGAAGGTACAGCAGACTTTTCAAAACGTGTTTTTCAGCCCGAAATAAACGCGTTTTGACAGACTGTTGAATCCCAATGTACCTGCCAGGCTCAGAAGTGCTCACTGACTCAGCTCTTCACCCCAGTGTGCAGAAAGTGTCAAAACGTGTTTTGCAGCACAAATAAACATGTTTCAGCAACTTTGGTCACCCCAATGCAACTTACAGGGAAGGTACAGCAGACTTTTCAAAACGTGTTTTTCAGCCCGAAATAAACGCGTTTTGACAGAGTGTTGAATCCCAATGTACCTGCCAGGCTCAGAAGTGCTCACTGACTCAGCTCTTCACCCCAGTGTGCAGAAAGTGTCAATACGTGTTTTGCAGCACAAATAAACATGTTTCAGCAACTTTGGTCACCCCCATGCAACTTATAGGGAAGGTACAGCAGACTTTTCAAAACGTGTTTTTCAGCCCGAAATAAACGCGTTTTGACAGACTGTTGAATCCCAATGTACCTACCAGGCTCAGAAGTGCTCACTGACTCAGCTCTTCACCCCAGTGTGCAGAAAGTGTCAATACGTGTTTTGCAGCACAAATAAACATGTTTCAGCAACTTTGGTCACCCCCATGCAACTTATAGGGAAGGTACAGCAGACTTTTCAAAACGTGTTTTTCAGCCCGAAATAAACGCGTTATGACAGACTGTTGAATCCCAATGTACCTGCCAGGCACAGAAATGCTCACTGACTCAGCTCTTCACCCCAGTGTGCAGAAAGTGTCAAAACGTGTTTTGCAGCACAAATAAACATGTTTCAGCAACTTTGGTCACCCCCATGTAACTTATAGGGAAGGAACAGCTGACTTTTCAAAACGTGTTTTTCAGCCCGAAATAAACGCGTTTTGACAGACTGTTGAATCCCAATGTACCTGCCAGGCTCAGAAGTGCTCACTGACTCAGCTCTTCACCCCAGTGTGCAGAAAGTGTCAAAACGTGTTTTGTAGCACAAATAAACATGTTTCAGCAACTTTGGTCACCCCCATGCAACTTATAGGGAAGGTACAGCAGACTTTTCAAAACGTGTTTTTCAGCCCGAAATAAACGCGTTTTGACAGACTGTTGAATCCCAATGTACCTGCCAGGCTCAGAAGTGCTCACTGACTCAGCTCTTCACCCCAGTGTGCAGAAAGTGTCAAAACGTGTTTTGCAGCACAAATAAACATGTTTCAGCAACTTTGGTCACCCCCATGTAACTTATAGGGAAGGAACAGCTGACTTTTCAAAACGTGTTTTTCAGCCCGAAATAAACGCGTTTTGACAGACTGTTGAATCCCAATGTACCTGCCAGGCTCAGAAGTGCTCACTGACTCAGCTCTTCACCCCAGTGTGCAGAAAGTGTCAAAACGTGTTTTGCAGCACAAATAAACATGTTTCAGCAACTTTGGTTACCCCCATGCAACTTATATGGAAGGTAGAGCAGACTTTTCAAAACGTGTTTTTCAGCCCGAAATAAACGCGTTTTGACAGACTGTTGAATCCCAATGTACCTGCCAGGCTCAGAAGTGCTCACTGACTCAGCTCTTCACCCCAGTGTGCAGAAAGTGTCAATACGTGTTTTGCAGCACAAATAAACATGTTTCAGCAACTTTGGTCACCCCCATGCAACTTATAGGGAAGGTACAGCAGACTTTTCAAAACGTGTTTTTCAGCCCGAAATAAACGCGTTTTGACAGACTGTTGAATCCCAATGTACCTGCCAGGCTCAGAAGTGCTCACTGACTCAGCTCTTCACCCCAGTGTGCAGAAAGTGTCAAAACGTGTTTTGCAGCACAAATAAACATGTTTCAGCAACTTTGGTCACCCCAATGCAACTTATAGGGAAGGTACAGCAGACTTTTCAAAACGTGTTTTTCAGCCCGAAATAAACGCGTTTTGACAGACTGTTGAATCCCAATGTACCTGCCAGGCTCAGAAGTGCTCACTGACTCAGCTCTTCACCCCAGTGTGCAGAAAGTGTCAATACGTGTTTTGCAGCACAAATAAACATGTTTCAGCAACTTTGGTCACCCCCATGCAACTTATAGGGAAGGTACAGCAGACTTTTCAAAACGTGTTTTTCAGCCCGAAATAAACGCGTTTTGACAGACTGTTGAATCCCAATGTACCTGCCAGGCTCAGAAGTGCTCACTGACTCAGCTCTTCACCCCAGTGTGCAGAAAGTGTCAAAACGTGTTTTGCAGCACAAATAAACATGTTTCAGCAACTTTGGTCACCCCAATGCAACTTATAGGGAAGGTACAGCAGACTTTTCAAAACGTGTTTTTCAGCCCGAAATAAACGCGTTTTGACAGACTGTTGAATCCCAATGTACCTGCCAGGCTCAGAAGTGCTCACTGACTCAGCTCTTCACCCCAGTGTGCAGAAAGTGTCAAAACGTGTTTTGCAGCACAAATAAACATGTTTCAGCAACTTTGGTCACCCCAATGCAACTTATAGGGAAGGTACAGCAGACTTTTCAAAACGTGTTTTTCAGCCCGAAATAAACGCGTTTTGACAGACTGTTGAATCCCAATGTACCTGCCAGGCTCAGAAGTGCTCACTGACTCAGCTCTTCACCCCAGTGTGCAGAAAGTGTCAATACGTGTTTTGCAGCACAAATAAACATGTTTCAGCAACTTTGGTCACCCCCATGCAACTTATAGGGAAGGTACAGCAGACTTTTCAAAACGTGTTTTTCAGCCCGAAATAAACGCGTTTTGACAGACTGTTGAATCCCAATGTACCTGCCAGGCTCAGAAGTGCTCACTGACTCAGCTCTTCACCCCAGTGTGCAGAAAGTGTCAAAACGTGTTTTGCAGCACAAATAAACATGTTTCAGCAACTTTGGTCACCCCCATGTAACTTATAGGGAAGGAACAGCTGACTTTTCAAAACGTGTTTTTCAGCCCGAAATAAACGCGTTTTGACAGACTGTTGAATCCCAATGTACCTGCCAGGCTCAGAAGTGCTCACTGACTCAGCTCTTCACCCCAGTGTGCAGAAAGTGTCAAAACGTGTTTTGCAGCACAAATAAACATGTTTCAGCAACTTTGGTTACCCCCATGCAACTTATATGGAAGGTAGAGCAGACTTTTCAAAACGTGTTTTTCAGCCCGAAATAAACGCGTTTTGACAGACTGTTGAATCCCAATGTACCTGCCAGGCTCAGAAGTGCTCACTGACTCAGCTCTTCACCCCAGTGTGCAGAAAGTGTCAATACGTGTTTTGCAGCACAAATAAACATGTTTCAGCAACTTTGGTCACCCCCATGCAACTTATAGGGAAGGTACAGCAGACTTTTCAAAACGTGTTTTTCAGCCCGAAATAAACGCGTTTTGACAGACTGTTGAATCCCAATGTACCTGCCAGGCTCAGAAGTGCTCACTGACTCAGCTCTTCACCCCAGTGTGCAGAAAGTGTCAAAACGTGTTTTGCAGCACAAATAAACATGTTTCAGCAACTTTGGTCACCCCAATGCAACTTATAGGGAAGGTACAGCAGACTTTTCAAAACGTGTTTTTCAGCCCGAAATAAACGCGTTTTGACAGACTGTTGAATCCCAATGTACCTGCCAGGCTCAGAAGTGCTCACTGACTCAGCTCTTCACCCCAGTGTGCAGAAAGTGTCAATACGTGTTTTGCAGCACAAATAAACATGTTTCAGCAACTTTGGTCACCCCCATGCAACTTATAGGGAAGGTACAGCAGACTTTTCAAAACGTGTTTTTCAGCCCGAAATAAACGCGTTTTGACAGACTGTTGAATCCCAATGTACCTGCCAGGCTCAGAAGTGCTCACTGACTCAGCTCTTCACCCCAGTGTGCAGAAAGTGTCAAAACGTGTTTTGCAGCACAAATAAACATGTTTCAGCAACTTTGGTCACCCCAATGCAACTTATAGGGAAGGTACAGCAGACTTTTCAAAACGTGTTTTTCAGCCCGAAATAAACGCGTTTTGACAGACTGTTGAATCCCAATGTACCTGCCAGGCTCAGAAGTGCTCACTGACTCAGCTCTTCACCCCAGTGTGCAGAAAGTGTCAAAACGTGTTTTGCAGCACAAATAAACATGTTTCAGCAACTTTGGTCACCCCAATGCAACTTATAGGGAAGGTACAGCAGACTTTTCAAAACGTGTTTTTCAGCCCGAAATAAACGCGTTTTGACAGACTGTTGAATCCCAATGTACCTGCCAGGCTCAGAAGTGCTCACTGACTCAGCTCTTCACCCCAGTGTGCAGAAAGTGTCAATACGTGTTTTGCAGCACAAATAAACATGTTTCAGCAACTTTGGTCACCCCCATGCAACTTATAGGGAAGGTACAGCAGACTTTTCAAAACGTGTTTTTCAGCCCGAAATAAACGCGTTTTGACAGACTGTTGAATCCCAATGTACCTGCCAGGCTCAGAAGTGCTCACTGACTCAGCTCTTCACCCCAGTGTGCAGAAAGTGTCAAAACGTGTTTTGCAGCACAAATAAACATGTTTCAGCAACTTTGGTCACCCCCATGCAACTTATAGGGAAGGTACAGCAGACTTTTCAAAACGTGTTTTTCAGCCCGAAATAAACGCGTATTGACAGACTGTTGAATCCCAATGTACCTGCCAGGCTCAGAAGTGCTCACTGACTCAGCTCTTCACCCCAGTGTGCAGAAAGTGTCAATACGTGTTTTGCAGCACAAATAAACATGTTTCAGCAACTTTGGTCACCCCCATGTAACTTATAGGGAAGTTACAGCTGACTTTTCAAAACATGTTTTTCAGCCCGAAATAAACGCGTTTTGACAGACTGTTGAATCCCAATGTACCTGCCAGGCTCAGAAGTGCTCACTGACTCAGCTCTTCACCCCAGTGTGCAGAAAGTGTCAAAACGTGTTTTGCAGCACAAATAAACATGTTTCAGCAACTTTGGTCACCCCCATGTAACTTATAGGGAAGGTACAGCAGACTTTTCAAAACGTGTTTTTCAGCCCGAAATAAACGCGTTTTGACAGACTGTTGAATCCCAATGTACCTGCCAGGCTCAGAAGTGCTCACTGACTCAGCTCTTCACCCCAGTGTGCAGAAAGTGTCAATACGTGTTTTGCAGCACAAATAAACATGTTTCAGCAACTTTGGTCACCCCCATGCAACTTATAGGGAAGGTACAGCAGACTTTTCAAAACGTGTTTTTCAGCCCGAAATAAACGCGTTTTGACAGACTGTTGAATCCCAATGTACCTGCCAGGCTCAGAAGTGCTCACTGACTCAGCTCTTCACCCCAGTGTGCAGAAAGTGTCAAAACGTGTTTTGCAGCACAAATAAACATGTTTCAGCAACTTTGGTCACCCCAATGCAACTTACAGGGAAGGTACAGCAGACTTTTCAAAACGTGTTTTTCAGCCCGAAATAAACGCGTTTTGACAGACTGTTGAATCCCAATGTACCTGCCAGGCTCAGAAGTGCTCACTGACTCAGCTCTTCACCCCAGTGTGCAGAAAGTGTCAATACGTGTTTTGCAGCACAAATAAACATGTTTCAGCAACTTTGGTCACCCCCATGCAACTTATAGGGAAGGTACAGCAGACTTTTCAAAACGTGTTTTTCAGCCCGAAATAAACGCGTTTTGACAGACTGTTGAATCCCAATGTACCTGCCAGGCTCAGAAGTGCTCACTGACTCAGCTCTTCACCCCAGTGTGCAGAAAGTGTCAATACGTGTTTTGCAGCACAAATAAACATGTTTCAGCAACTTTGGTCACCCCCATGCAACTTATAGGGAAGGTACAGCAGACTTTTCAAAACGTGTTTTTCAGCCCGAAATAAACGCGTTTTGACAGACTGTTGAATCCCAATGTACCTGCCAGGCTCAGAAGTGCTCACTGACTCAGCTCTTCACCCCAGTGTGCAGAAAGTGTCAAAACGTGTTTTGCAGCACAAATAAACATGTTTCAGCAACTTTGGTCACCCCCATGTAACTTATAGGGAAGGTACAGCAGACTTTTCAAAACGTGTTTTTCAGCCCGAAATAAACGCGTTTTGACAGACTGTTGAATCCCAATGTACCTGCCAGGCTCAGAAGTGCTCACTGACTCAGCTCTTCACCCCAGTGTGCAGAAAGTGTCAATACGTGTTTTGCAGCACAAATAAACATGTTTCAGCAACTTTGGTCACCCCCATGCAACTTATAGGGAAGGTACAGCAGACTTTTCAAAACGTGTTTTTCAGCCCGAAATAAACGCGTTTTGACAGACTGTTGAATCCCAATGTACCTGCCAGGCTCAGAAGTGCTCACTGACTCAGCTCTTCACCCCAGTGTGCAGAAAGTGTCAAAACGTGTTTTGCAGCACAAATAAACATGTTTCAGCAACTTTGGTCACCCCAATGCAACTTATAGGGAAGGTACAGCAGACTTTTCAAAACGTGTTTTTCAGCCCGAAATAAACGCGTTTTGACAGACTGTTGAATCCCAATGTACCTGCCAGGCTCAGAAGTGCTCACTGACTCAGCTCTTCACCCCAGTGTGCAGAAAGTGTCAATACGTGTTTTGCAGCACAAATAAACATGTTTCAGCAACTTTGGTCACCCCCATGCAACTTATAGGGAAGGTACAGCAGACTTTTCAAAACGTGTTTTTCAGCCCGAAATTAACGCGTTTTGACAAACTGTTGAATCCCAATGTACCTGCCAGGCTCAGAAGTGCTCACTGACTCAGCTCTTCACCCCAGTGTGCAGAAAGTGTCAATACGTGTTTTGCAGCACAAATAAACATGTTTCAGCAACTTTGGTCACCCCCATGCAACTTATAGGGAAGGTACAGCAGACTTTTCAAAACGTGTTTTTCAGCCCGAAATAAACGCGTTTTGACAGACTGTTGAATCCCAATGTACCTGCCAGGCTCAGAAGTGCTCACTGACTCAGCTCTTCACCCCAGTGTGCAGAAAGTGTCAAAACGTGTTTTGCAGCACAAATAAACATGTTTCAGCAACTTTGGTCACCCCCATGTAACTTATAGGGAAGGAACAGCTGACTTTTCAAAACGTGTTTTTCAGCCCGAAATAAACGCGTTTTGACAGACTGTTGAATCCCAATGTACCTGCCAGGCTCAGAAGTGCTCACTGACTCAGCTCTTCACCCCAGTGTGCAGAAAGTGTCAAAACGTGTTTTGCAGCACAAATAAACATGTTTCAGCAACTTTGGTCACCCCCATGTAACTTATAGGGAAGGTACAGCAGACTTTTCAAAACGTGTTTTTCAGCCCGAAATAAACGCGTTTTGACAGTCTGTTGAATCCCAATGTACCTGCCAGGCTCAGAAGTGCTCACTGACTCAGCTCTTCACCCCAGTGTGCAGAAAGTGTCAAAACGTGTTTTGCAGCACAAATAAACATGTTTCAGCAACTTTGGTCACCCCCATGCAACTTATAGGGAAGGTACAGCAGACTTTTCAAAACGTGTTTTTCAGCCCGAAATAAACGCGTTTTGACAGACTGTTGAATCCCAATGTACCTGCCAGGCTCAGAAGTGCTCACTGACTCAGCTCTTCACCCCAGTGTGCAGAAAGTGTCAATACGTGTTTTGCAGCACAAATAAACATGTTTCAGCAACTTTGGTCACCCCCATGCAACTTATAGGGAAGGTACAGCAGACTTTTCAAAACGTGTTTTTCAGCCCGAAATAAACGCGTTTTGACAGACTGTTGAATCCCAATGTACCTGCCAGGCTCAGAAGTGCTCACTGACTCAGCTCTTCACCCCAGTGTGCAGAAAGTGTCAAAACGTGTTTTGCAGCACAAATAAACATGTTTCAGCAACTTTGGTCACCCCCATGTAACTTATAGGGTAGGTACAGCAGACTTTTCAAAACGTGTTTTTCAGCCCGAAATAAACGCGTTTTGACAGACTGTTGAATCCCAATGTACCTGCCAGGCTCAGAAGTGCTCACTGACTCAGCTCTTCACCCCAGTGTGCAGAAAGTGTCAATACGTGTTTTGCAGCACAAATAAACATGTTTCAGCAACTTTGGTCACCCCCATGCAACTTATAGGGAAGGTACAGCAGACTTTTCAAAACGTGTTTTTCAGCCCGAAATAAACGCGTTTTGACAGACTGTTGAATCCCAATGTACCTGCCAGGCTCAGAAGTGCTCACTGACTCAGCTCTTCACCCCAGTGTGCAGAAAGTGTCAAAACGTGTTTTGCAGCACAAATAAACATGTTTCAGCAACTTTGGTCACCCCCATGTAACTTATAGGGAAGGAACAGCTGACTTTTCAAAACGTGTTTTTCAGCCCGAAATAAACGCGTTTTGACAGACTGTTGAATCCCAATGTACCTGCCAGGCTCAGAAGTGCTCACTGACTCAGCTCTTCACCCCAGTGTGCAGAAAGTGTCAAAACGTGTTTTGCAGCACAAATAAACATGTTTCAGCAACTTTGGTCACCCCCATGTAACTTATAGGGAAGGTACAGCAGACTTTTCAAAACGTGTTTTTCAGCCCGAAATAAACGCGTTTTGACAGACTGTTGAATCCCAATGTACCTGCCAGGCTCAGAAGTGCTCACTGACTCAGCTCTTCACCCCAGTGTGCAGAAAGTGTCAATACGTGTTTTGCAGCACAAATAAACATGTTTCAGCAACTTTGGTCACCCCCATGCAACTTATAGGGAAGGTACAGCAGACTTTTCAAAACGTGTTTTTCAGCCCGAAATAAACGCGTTTTGACAGACTGTTGAATCCCAATGTACCTGCCAGGCTCAGAAGTGCTCACTGACTCAGCTCTTCACCCTAGTGTGCAGAAAGTGTCAAAACGTGTTTTGCAGCACAAATAAACATGTTTCAGCAACTTTGGTTACCCCCATGCAACTTATATGGAAGGTAGAGCAGACTTTTCAAAACGTGTTTTTCAGCCCGAAATAAACGCGTTTTGACAGACTGTTGAATCCCAATGTACCTGCCAGGCTCAGAAGTGCTCACTGACTCAGCTCTTCACCCCAGTGTGCAGAAAGTGTCAATACGTGTTTTGCAGCACAAATAAACATGTTTCAGCAACTTTGGTCACCTCCATGCAACTTATAGGGAAGGTACAGCAGACTTTTCAAAACGTGTTTTTCAGCCCGAAATAAACGCGTTTTGACAGACTGTTGAATCCCAATGTACCTGCCAGGCTCAGAAGTGCTCACTGACTCAGCTCTTCACCCCAGTGTGCAGAAAGTGTCAAAACGTGTTTTGCAGCACAAATAAACATGTTTCAGCAACTTTGGTCACCCCCATGTAACTTATAGGGAAGGTACAGCAGACTTTTCAAAACGTGTTTTTCAGCCCGAAATAAACGCGTTTTGACAGACTGTTGAATCCCAATGTACCTGCCAGGCTCAGAAGTGCTCACTGACTCAGCTCTTCACCCTAGTGTGCAGAAAGTGTCAAAACGTGTTTTGCAGCACAAATAAACATGTTTCAGCAACTTTGGTCACCCCCATGCAACTTATAGGGAAGGTACAGCAGACTTTTCAAAACGTGTTTTTCAGCCCGAAATAAACGCGTTTTGACAGACTGTTGAATCCCAATGTACCTGCCAGGCTCAGAAGTGCTCACTGACTCAGCTCTTCACCCCAGTGTGCAGAAAGTGTCAATACGTGTTTTGCAGCACAAATAAACATGTTTCAGCAACTTTGGTCACCCCCATGCAACTTATAGGGAAGGTACAGCAGACTTTTCAAAACGTGTTTTTCAGCCCGAAATAAACGCGTTTTGACAGACTGTTGAATCCCAATGTACCTGCCAGGCTCAGAAGTGCTCACTGACTCAGCTCTTCACCCCAGTGTGCAGAAAGTGTCAAAACGTGTTTTGCAGCACAAATAAACATGTTTCAGCAACTTTGGTCACCCCCATGTAACTTATAGGGAAGGTACAGCAGACTTTTCAAAACGTGTTTTTCAGCCCGAAATAAACGCGTTTTGACAGACTGTTGAATCCCAATGTACCTGCCAGGCTCAGAAGTGCTCACTGACTCAGCTCTTCACCCCAGTGTGCAGAAAGTGTCAATACGTGTTTTGCAGCACAAATAAACATGTTTCAGCAACTTTGGTCACCCCCATGCAACTTATAGGGAAGGTACAGCAGACTTTTCAAAACGTGTTTTTCAGCCCGAAATAAACGCGTTTTGACAGACTGTTGAATCCCAATGAACCTGCCAGGCTCAGAAGTGCTCACTGACTCAGCTCTTCACCCTAGTGTGCAGAAAGTGTCAAAACGTGTTTTGCAGCACAAATAAACATGTTTCAGCAACTTTGGTTACCCCCATGCAACTTATATGGAAGGTAGAGCAGACTTTTCAAAACGTGTTTTTCAGCCCGAAATAAACGCGTTTTGACAGACTGTTGAATCCCAATGTACCTGCCAGGCTCAGAAGTGCTCACTGACTCAGCTCTTCACCCCAGTGTGCAGAAAGTGTCAAAACGTGTTTTGCAGCACAAATAAACATGTTTCAGCAACTTTGGTCACCCCCATGTAACTTATAGGGAAGGTACAGCAGACTTTTCAAAACGTGTTTTTCAGCCCGAAATAAACGCGTTTTGACAGACTGTTGAATCCCAATGTACCTGCCAGGCTCAGAAGTGCTCACTGACTCAGCTCTTCACCCCAGTGTGCAGAAAGTGTCAAAACGTGTTTTGCAGCACAAATAAACATGTTTCAGCAACTTTGGTCACCCCCATGCAACTTATAGGGAAGGTACAGCAGACTTTTCAAAACGTGTTTTTCAGCCCGAAATAAACGCGTTTTGACAGACTGTTGAATCCCAATGTACCTGCCAGGCTCAGAAGTGCTCACTGACTCAGCTCTTCACCCCAGTGTGCAGAAAGTGTCAATACGTGTTTTGCAGCACAAATAAACATGTTTCAGCAACTTTGGTCACCCCCATGCAACTTATAGGGAAGGTACAGCAGACTTTTCAAAACGTGTTTTTCAGCCCGAAATAAACGCGTTTTGACAGACTGTTGAATCCCAATGTACCTGCCAGGCTCAGAAGTGCTCACTGACTCAGCTCTTCACCCCAGTGTGCAGAAAGTGTCAAAACGTGTTTTGCAGCACAAATAAACATGTTTCAGCAACTTTGGTCACCCCCATGTAACTTATAGGGAAGGTACAGCAGACTTTTCAAAACGTGTTTTTCAGCCCGAAATAAACGCGTTTTGACAGACTGTTGAATCCCAATGTACCTGCCAGGCTCAGTAGTGCTCACTGACTCAGCTCTTCACCCCAGTGTGCAGAAAGTGTCAATACGTGTTTTGCAGCACAAATAAACATGTTTCAGCAACTTTGGTCACCCCCATGCAACTTATAGGGAAGGTACAGCAGACTTTTCAAAACGTGTTTTTCAGCCCGAAATAAACGCGTTTTGACAGACTGTTGAATCCCAATGTACCTGCCAGGCTCAGAAGTGCTCACTGACTCAGCTCTTCACCCCAGTGTGCAGAAAGTGTCAAAACGTGTTTTGCAGCACAAATAAACATGTTTCAGCAACTTTGGTCACCCCCATGTAACTTATAGGGAAGGAACAGCTGACTTTTCAAAACGTGTTTTTCAGCCCGAAATAAACGCGTTTTGACAGACTGTTGAATCCCAATGTACCTGCCAGGCTCAGAAGTGCTCACTGACTCAGCTCTTCACCCCAGTGTGCAGAAAGTGTCAAAACGTGTTTTGCAGCACAAATAAACATGTTTCAGCAACTTTGGTCACCCCCATGTAACTTATAGGGAAGGTACAGCAGACTTTTCAAAACGTGTTTTTCAGACCGAAATAAACGCGTTTTGACAGACTGTTGAATCCCAATGTACCTGCCAGGCTCAGAAGTGCTCACTGACTCAGCTCTTCACCCCAGTGTGCAGAAAGTGTCAAAACGTGTTTTGCAGCACAAATAAACATGTTTCAGCAACTTTGGTCACCCCCATGTAACTTATAGGGAAGGAACAGCTGACTTTTCAAAACGTGTTTTTCAGCCCGAAATAAACGCGTTTTGACAGACTGTTGAATCCCAATGTACCTGCCAGGCTCAGAAGTGCTCACTGACTCAGCTCTTCACCCCAGTGTGCAGAAAGTGTCAAAACGTGTTTTGCAGCACAAATAAACATGTTTCAGCAACTTTGGTCACCCCCATGTAACTTATAGGGAAGGTACAGCAGACTTTTCAAAACGTGTTTTTCAGCCCGAAATAAACGCGTTTTGACAGACTGTTGAATCCCAATGTACCTGCCAGGCTCAGAAGTGCTCACTGACTCAGCTCTTCACCCCAGTGTGCAGAAAGTGTCAATACTTGTTTTGCAGCACAAATAAACATGTTTCAGCAACTTTGGTCACCCCCATGCAACTTATAGGGAAGGTACAGCAGACTTTTCAAAACGTGTTTTTCAGCCCGAAATAAACGCGTTTTGACAGACTGTTGAATCCCAATGTACCTGCCAGGCTCAGAAGTGCTCACTGACTCAGCTCTTCACCCCAGTGTGCAGAAAGTGTCAAAACGTGTTTTGCAGCACAAATAAACATGTTTCAGCAACTTTGGTCACCCCCATGTAACTTATAGGGAAGGGACAGCAGACTTTTCAAAACGTGTTTTTCAGCCCGAAATAAACGCGTTTTGACAGACTGTTGAATCCCAATGTACCTGCCAGGCTCAGAAGTGCTCACTGACTCAGCTCTTCACCCCAGTGTGCAGAAAGTGTCAATACGTGTTTTGCAGCACAAATAAACATGTTTCAGCAACTTTGGTCACCCCCATGCAACTTATAGGGAAGGTACAGCAGACTTTTCAAAACGTGTTTTTCAGCCCGAAATAAACGCGTTTTGACAGACTGTTGAATCCCAATGTACCTGCCAGGCTCAGAAGTGCTCACTGACTCAGCTCTTCACCCCAGTGTGCAGAAAGTGTCAAAACGTGTTTTGCAGCACAAATAAACATGTTTCAGCAACTTTGGTCACCCCCATGCAACTTATAGGGAAGGTACAGCAGACTTTTCAAAACGTGTTTTTCAGCCCGAAATAAACGCGTTTTGACAGACTGTTGAATCCCAATGTACCTGCCAGGCTCAGAAGTGCTCACTGACTCAGCTCTTCACCCCAGTGTGCAGAAAGTGTCAAAACGTGTTTTGCAGCACAAATAAACATGTTTCAGCAACTTTGGTCACCCCAATGCAACTTACAGGGAAGGTACAGCAGACTTTTCAAAACGTGTTTTTCAGCCCGAAATAAACGCGTTTTGACAGAGTGTTGAATCCAAATGTACCTGCCAGGCTCAGAAGTGCTCACTGACTCAGCTCTTCACCCCAGTGTGCAGAAAGTGTCAATACGTGTTTTGCAGCACAAATAAACATGTTTCAGCAACTTTGGTCACCCCCATGCAACTTATAGGGAAGGTACAGCTGACTTTTCAAAACGTGTTTTTCAGCCCGAAATAAACGCGTTTTGACAGACTGTTGAATCCCAATGTACCTGCCAGGCTCAGAAGTGCTCACTGACTCAGCTCTTCACCCCAGTGTGCAGAAAGTGTCAAAACGTGTTTTGCAACACAAATAAACATGTTTCAGCAACTTTGGTCACCCCCATGTAACTTATAGGGAAGGTACAGCAGACTTTTCAAAACGTGTTTTTCAGCCCGAAATAAAAGCGTTTTGACAGACTGTTGAATCCCAATGTACCTGCCAGGCTCAGAAGTGCTCACTGACTCAGCTCTTCACCCCAGTGTGCAGAAAGTGTCAATACGTGTTTTGCAGCACAAATAAACATGTTTCAGCAACTTTGGTCACCCCCATGCAACTTATAGGGAAGGTACAGCAGACTTTTCAAAACGTGTTTTTCAGCCCGAAATAAACGCGTTTTGACAGACTGTTGAATCCCAATGTACCTGCCAGGCTCAGAAGTGCTCACTGACTCAGCTCTTCACCCCAGTGTGCAGAAAGTGTCAAAACGTGTTTTGCAGCACAAATAAACATGTTTCAGCAACTTTGGTCACCCCCATGTAACTTATAGGGAAGGAACAGCTGACTTTTCAAAACGTGTTTTTCAGCCCGAAATAAACGCGTTTTGACAGACTGTTGAATCCCAATGTACCTGCCAGGCTCAGAAGTGCTCACTGACTCAGCTCTTCACCCCAGTGTGCAGAAAGTGTCAAAACGTGTTTTGCAGCACAAATAAACATGTTTCAGCAACTTTGGTCACCCCCATGTAACTTATAGGGAAGGTACAGCAGACTTTTCAAAACGTGTTTTTCAGCCCGAAATAAACGCGTTTTGACAGACTGTTGAATCCCAATGTACCTGCCAGGCTCAGAAGTGCTCACTGACTCAGCTCTTCACCCCAGTGTGCAGAAAGTGTCAAAACGTGTTTTGCAGCACAAATAAACATGTTTCAGCAACTTTGGTCACCCCCATGTAACTTATAGGGAAGGTACAGCAGACTTTTCAAAACGTGTTTTTCAGCCCGAAATAAACGCGTTTTGACAGACTGTTGAATCCCAATGTACCTGCCAGGCTCAGAAGTGCTCACTGACTCAGCTCTTCACCCCAGTGTGCAGAAAGTGTCAATACGTGTTTTGCAGCACAAATAAACATGTTTCAGCAACTTTGGTCACCCCCATGCAACTTATAGGGAAGGTACAGCAGACTTTTCAAAACGTGTTTTTCAGCCCGAAATAAACGCGTTTTGACAGACTGTTGAATCCCAATGTACCTGCCAGGCTCAGAAGTGCTCACTGACTCAGCTCTTCACCCCAGTGTGCAGAAAGTGTCAATACGTGTTTTGCAGCACAAATAAACATGTTTCAGCAACTTTGGTCACCCCAATGCAACTTATAGGGAAGGTACAGCAGACTTTTCAAAACGTGTTTTTCAGCCCGAAATAAACGCGTTTTGACAGACTGTTGAATCCCAATGTACCTGCCAGGCTCAGAAGTGCTCACTGACTCAGCTCTTCACCCCAGTGTGCAGAAAGTGTCAATACGTGTTTTGCAGCACAAATAAACATGTTTCAGCAACTTTGGTCACCCCCATGCAACTTATAGGGAAGGTACAGCAGACTTTTCAAAACGTGTTTTTCAGCCCGAAATAAACGCGTTTTGACAGACTGTTGAATCCCAATGTACCTGCCAGGCTCAGAAGTGCTCACTGACTCAGCTCTTCACCCCAGTGTGCAGAAAGTGTCAAAACGTGTTTTGCAGCACAAATAAACATGTTTCAGCAACTTTGGTCACCCCCATGTAACTTATAGGGAAGGGACAGCAGACTTTTCAAAACGTGTTTTTCAGCCCGAAATAAACGCGTTTTGACAGACTGTTGAATCCCAATGTACCTGCCAGGCTCAGAAGTGCTCACTGACTCAGCTCTTCACCCCAGTGTGCAGAAAGTGTCAATACGTGTTTTGCAGCACAAATAAACATGTTTCAGCAACTTTGGTCACCCCCATGCAACTTATAGGGAAGGTACAGCAGACTTTTCAAAACGTGTTTTTCAGCCCGAAATAAACGCGTTTTGACAGACTGTTGAATCCCAATGTACCTGCCAGGCTCAGAAGTGCTCACTGACTCAGCTCTTCACCTCAGTGTGCAGAAAGTGTCAAAACGTGTTTTGCAGCACAAATAAACATGTTTCAGCAACTTTGGTCACCCCCATGCAACTTATAGGGAAGGTACAGCAGACTTTTCAAAACGTGTTTTTCAGCCCGAAATAAACGCGTTTTGACAGACTGTTGAATCCCAATGTACCTGCCAGGCTCAGAAGTGCTCACTGACTCAGCTCTTCACCCCAGTGTGCAGAAAGTGTCAAAACGTGTTTTGCAGCACAAATAAACATGTTTCAGCAACTTTGGTCACTCCAATGCAACTTATAGGGAAGGTACAGCAGACTTTTCAAAAAGTGTTTTTCAGCCCGAAATAAACGCGTTTTGACAGACTGTTGAATCCCAATGTACCTGCCAGGCTCAGAAGTGCTCACTGACTCAGCTCTTCACCCCAGTGTGCAGAAAGTGTCAAAACGTGTTTTGCAGCACAAATAAACATGTTTCAGCAACTTTGGTCACCCCCATGCAACTTATAGGGAAGGTACAGCAGACTTTTCAAAACGTGTTTTTCAGCCCGAAATAAACGCGTTTTGACAGACTGTTGAATCCCAATGTACCTGCCAGGCTCAGAAGTGCTCACTGACTCAGCTCTTCACCCCAGTGTGCAGAAAGTGTCAAAACGTGTTTTGCAGCACAAATAAACATGTTTCAGCAACTTTGGTCACCCCCATGTAACTTATAGGGAAGGTACAGCAGACTTTTCAAAACGTGTTTTTCAGCCCGAAATAAACCCGTTTTGACAGACTGTTGAATCCCAATGTACCTGCCAGGCTCAGAAGTGCTCACTGACTCAGCTCTTCACCCCAGTGTGCAGAAAGTGTCAATACGTGTTTTGCAGCACAAATAAACATGTTTCAGCAACTTTGGTCACCCCCATGCAACTTATAGGGAAGGTACAGCAGACTTTTCAAAACGTGTTTTTCAGCCCGAAATAAACGCGTTTTGACAGACTGTTGAATCCCAATGTACCTGCCAGGCTCAGAAGTGCTCACTGACTCAGCTCTTCACCCCAGTGTGCAGAAAGTGTCAAAACGTGTTTTGCAGCACAAATAAACATGTTTCAGCAACTTTGGTCACCCCCATGTAACTTATAGGGAAGGAACAGCTGACTTTTCAAAACGTGTTTTTCAGCCCGAAATAAACGCGTTTTGACAGACTGTTGAATCCCAATGTACCTGCCAGGCTCAGAAGTGCTCACTGACTCAGCTCTTCACCCCAGTGTGCAGAAAGTGTCAAAACGTGTTTTGCAGCACAAATAAACATGTTTCAGCAACTTTGGTCACCCCCATGTAACTTATAGGGAAGGGACAGCAGACTTTTCAAAACGTGTTTTTCAGCCCGAAATAAACGCGTTTTGACAGACTGTTGAATCCCAATGTACCTGCCAGGCTCAGAAGTGCTCACTGACTCAGCTCTTCACCCCAGTGTGCAGAAAGTGTCAAAACGTGTTTTGCAGCACAAATAAACATGTTTCAGCAACTTTGGTCACCCCCATGTAACTTATAGGGAAGGTACAGCAGACTTTTCAAAACGTGTTTTTCAGCCCGAAATAAACGCGTTTTGACAGACTGTTGAATCCCAATGTACCTGCCAGGCTCAGAAGTGCTCACTGACTCAGCTCTTCACCCCAGTGTGCAGAAAGTGTCAATACGTGTTTTGCAGCACAAATAAACATGTTTCAGCAACTTTGGTCACCCCCATGCAACTTATAGGGAAGGTACAGCAGACTTTTCAAAACGTGTTTTTCAGCCCGAAATAAACGCGTTTTGACAGACTGTTGAATCCCAATGTACCTGCCAGGCTCAGAAGTGCTCACTGACTCAGCTCTTCACCCCAGTGTGCAGAAAGTGTCAAAACGTGTTTTGCAGCACAAATAAACATGTTTCAGCAACTTTGGTCACCCCCATGCAACTTATAGGGAAGGTACAGCAGACTTTTCAAAACGTGTTTTTCAGCCCGAAATAAACGCGTTTTGACAGACTGTTGAATCCCAATGTACCTGCCAGGCTCAGAAGTGCTCACTGACTCAGCTCTTCACCCCAGTGTGCAGAAAGTGTCAATACGTGTTTTGCAGCACAAATAAACATGTTTCAGCAACTTTGGTCACCCCCATGCAACTTATAGGGAAGGTACAGCAGACTTTTCAAAACGTGTTTTTCAGCCCGAAATAAACGCGTTTTGACAGACTGTTGAATCCCAATGTACCTGCCAGGCTCAGAAGTGCTCACTGACTCAGCTCTTCACCCCAGTGTGCAGAAAGTGTCAAAACGTGTTTTGCAGCACAAATAAACATGTTTCAGCAACTTTGGTCACCCCCATGTAACTTATAGGGAAGGGACAGCAGACTTTTCAAAACGTGTTTTTCAGCCCGAAATAAACGCGTTTTGACAGACTGTTGAATCCCAATGTACCTGCCAGGCTCAGAAGTGCTCACTGACTCAGCTCTTCACCCCAGTGTGCAGAAAGTGTCAATACGTGTTTTGCAGCACAAATAAACATGTTTCAGCAACTTTGGTCACCCCCATGCAACTTATAGGGAAGGTACAGCAGACTTTTCAAAACGTGTTTTTCAGCCCGAAATAAACGCGTTTTGACAGACTGTTGAATCCCAATGTACCTGCCAGGCTCAGAAGTGCTCACTGACTCAGCTCTTCACCCCAGTGTGCAGAAAGTGTCAAAACGTGTTTTGCAGCACAAATAAACATGTTTCAGCAACTTTGGTCACCCCCATGCAACTTATAGGGAAGGTACAGCAGACTTTTCAAAACGTGTTTTTCAGCCCGAAATAAACGCGTTTTGACAGACTGTTGAATCCCAATGTACCTGCCAGGCTCAGAAGTGCTCACTGACTCAGCTCTTCACCCCAGTGTGCAGAAAGTGTCAAAACGTGTTTTGCAGCACAAATAAACATGTTTCAGCAACTTTGGTCACCCCAATGCAACTTATAGGGAAGGTACAGCAGACTTTTCAAAACGTGTTTTTCAGCCCGAAATAAACGCGTTTTGACAGACTGTTGAATCCCAGTGTACCTGCCAGGCTCAGAAGTGCTCACTGACTCAGCTCTTCACCCCAGTGTGCAGAAAGTGTCAATACGTGTTTTGCAGCACAAATAAACATGTTTCAGCAACGTTGGTCACCCCCATGCAACTTATAGGGAAGGTACAGCAGACTTTTCAAAACGTGTTTTTCAGCCCGAAATAAACGCTTTTTGACAGACTGTTGAATCCCAATGTACCTGCCAGGCTCAGAAGTGCTCACTGACTCAGCTCTTCACCCCAGTGTGCAGAAAGTGTCAAAACGTGTTTTGCAGCACAAATAAACATGTTTCAGCAACTTTGGTCACCCCAATGCAACTTATAGGGAAGGTACAGCAGACTTTTCAAAACGTGTTTTTCAGCCCGAAATAAACGCGTTTTGACAGACTGTTGAATCCCAGTGTACCTGCCAGGCTCAGAAGTGCTCACTGACTCAGCTCTTCACCCCAGTGTGCAGAAAGTGTCAATACGTGTTTTGCAGCACAAATAAACATGTTTCAGCAACGTTGGTCACCCCCATGCAACTTATAGGGAAGGTACAGCAGACTTTTCAAAACGTGTTTTTCAGCCCGAAATAAACGCTTTTTGACAGACTGTTGAATCCCAATGTACCTGCCAGGCTCAGAAGTGCTCACTGACTCAGCTCTTCACCCCAGTGTGCAGAAAGTGTCAAAACGTGTTTTGCAGCACAAATAAACATGTTTCAGCAACTTTGGTCACCCCCATGTAACTTATAGGGAAGGTACAGCAGACTTTTCAAAACGTGTTTTTCAGCCCGAAATAAACGCGTTTTGACAGACTGTTGAATCCCAATGTACCTGCCAGGCTCAGAAGTGCTCACTGACTCAGCTCTTCACCCCAGTGTGCAGAAAGTGTCAATACGTGTTTTGCAGCACAAATAAACATGTTTCAGCAACTTTGGTCACCCCCATGCAACTTATAGGGAAGGTACAGCAGACTTTTCAAAACGTGTTTTTCAGCCCGAAATAAACGCGTTTTGACAGACTGTTGAATCCCAATGTACCTGCCAGGCTCAGAAGTGCTCACTGACTCAGCTCTTCACCCCAGTGTGCAGAAAGTGTCAAAACGTGTTTTGCAGCACAAATAAACATGTTTCAGCAACTTTGGTCACCCCCATGTAACTTATAGGGAAGGAACAGCTGACTTTTCAAAACGTGTTTTTCAGCCCGAAATAAACGCGT
>NW_028296790.1:0-42846 GCF_055471065.1 Atractosteus spatula | reverse complement strand
AATTCTGCCTTATTATTAAGCCTCGCCGCTACACATATAATAAGTTAAATACAAAACTAAAGAAAAAATGGGGTTAAATATAATTCAAAATATTTTGCTAACAATGTTAACTGTTTATGAATAATAAAATGTATTAACTAAGGAGTAGGATGGCACAGTTGTTAGTATGTTTTTTGTTTTGTTTCTTTTTCATAAATACAACAGTAGTACCTGATGTCTCAGTGGCTTTCAAAATTAAATTATGCATGCAAACCTGTGAACTAGAAAGATAACTAAGATATCCATCCATTTATAATGGTGGCGAAGTGGTTAGCATTGCTATCTTGCAGCACTGGGGTCCTAGGTTCAATTCCTGCCATCCTGTGTGTGTGGGGTTTACATGTTCTCTCTGGGTTACATGGTTTTTCTCCATATGTGTGATATGACTCCCTCTCGCACTCCAAAACATACTGGTAAGTTAATTGGTTTATGGGAAAACTGGCCCTGGTGTGTGTGTGTTTGTGTCTGTCTGTCCTGTGATGGACTGGCGCTACGTCCAGGGTGTATTCTGCCTTGTGTCCGTTGCTTACTGGGATAGGCTCCAAATCCTCTGTACTGGATAAAGAGATTAGAAATGGATGGAAGTAAAGGCACTGTGTGGATGGAACTATACACAGTGTTAGAAACCCACGATGAAATGGCAGCATCTCACTGAGAATAAAATATTTTATAGTGCTGGCTTAAGGAAACAGTCTTTCCACCTCTCTTGCACATCAGTATCCAAACCTAGTTATTTCAACAAATTGCCTCTAATTATAAACATCTTAATATGCTGGCTCTGTGGATCCGCATCAGCTATGTTTGCCCATTCCTTCAATTCATGTGCATCCAACACACAGTTCAATGCCAGCAACTACACATAATCTAAAATACAATCCTTATTTCAGTATCTATGTAAACATATAGTCTGTTAACTTCATCTTCATCAAAAGTATGCCTAACCCCAATAGGAAGTGTTCTTGTTATAAGTGTATTCCTCAGCTTTCCCCAAATTATCTTCTTCTTGCCAACATCTCTAGTCTTTTATCCTGCAATAACTCCAACACTCCAACACTTAAATCTCCAAAAGCTGCTTGTGTTAATTTCTTTAAATCACAAATATCATGTGTAAATACTGGCCATGTAATACTCTGCATTGTGGAATAATAGTTTATTTTAAAGTGAACTAGAGAAATCAAGAAAGGCTTTTTTTCTAGAATCAATAAATGCACATCCTGTTCACTGGGGAAATTAAATCCACACTGAGCAATCTTCAATATGTTCAGAATATGACAGCAAGAATCCTATCAGGGATGCATTACACCTGTTTTCAAGTCCTTGCACTGGTTACCTATCAGATTTCGAGTCAACTTCAAAATCCTTATCCTCCTTATATACTGTCCTACAACTGTTATTATTGATCACCGAATTATTGTACTTGACATGACTTCATTCAGCCTTTCCTGAACGTCTATGACAAGCAGAGAGAGTGCTGTTTCTGGTGCGATCTTTTGCAGCTGACATTTCACTGTTTTAAACGAACAAGAAATTAGATTGCTCATAAATCAGTTATTCTATATAAACACAGCGTAATTGCCCTCCGAAAATCCTCTTTTTCTTGTTCGTTTTAGAGACCTTGATCGAAACTGATTTTAGATGTCAGAAAGGATTTATTTTCTCTGTATTTCCTACATTGCTTTGTCGAGATTTTAACTTTATATCTAACTTTATATCTAGGCTCAGATTTCAACTATAAATCGTACAGTAATTAATAGCAGTAAATACTGATGTTTTGCGCCCTCTTACCACAAAAATATATGTTTTGTTGTTGGGATTAACTTTATTTCGTACGCGTAGCTACTCCGATTCGGACACCGAACAGTTAAAGATGGCGGCAAATCAGACATACATCCGGGGGGGGGGGGCGTCTTCTCGCCTCCATAACTAAAATGCCAAATAGGAGTGGCTTAAGCGACATACACAGTCGTGTAACTGACAGTTTGAGGTAGCCTATCGTGTAAATTTCGCTTTGTTGCTGATAGGTTAAGCTTTCGAAACTCTGCCCCAAAGTCATGTGACTGATTTTTCGCCCTGTTTCGTTGGTTAAACGCAATGATCACAAGCACCACCATGGTAACTGGGATGTGTAGTTTTTAATTCCGTTTGAATTATAACTGTACGTACTGTCTTCATATTTGGCCAGGGCTTTAAAGAGAAGGCGCGCCAAAAAATTTCGGTGCCGTCGTCTCCGCTTTAAAGGTACCCCCGTGCTGGAAGAATTTGACCTCGGAACGTTTGCCCAGCGTAGGTATAGTGGACATAAAAACAAGAGTTCGCTGGCATTATATCCTAGAAGACACAGACCGGCACCAGACCGGTAAATGCTTGATGAGCTAGGGATTGGACAGTTTCCAAGTGCTTGTACAATCGATGGAAATGTTCAAATAAATGTGCAAAAGAAATAAACAAAATAATCATTTGTTTCTTTATCATATTGGCTAGCTAATGTCCTCTCTTTGCTAGTTAGTGGCTGTGTTTCTGCGTTGGGAAGCAACGGGTGACTGTTCTCAGGCGGAAGATGTAAACAGCTTAATTTTCATGTTAAATAATTTTTAAAAATTAAAATTCATTCTATACAGCAATCACATATTTGGGTACCGTTTCATAAAACTTTCATGCTTAAAATGTTTAGGGAGAAATGGAAGACTGGTGTGTATTTTTTCTTTAAACTATCAAGACCAGCCATACACAGTACAGTTTATGTACATACAGTAATGTTTATGTTCCTAAATTAATATCGTTTATGACCTTCAGATGCGTTATGCTCCTCTTCTTTTTATGCTCAGCTACTAAAATTTCCCTTTAGTGGTAAAATTCCATATAAATATTCAAAACTAAGCGGATTGAAATGTGCACAGTAAAGACATTAAATGATTAAATCTTTTCACTACCAACCAATGCACCACGAGTGCCCCTGTCGGTCATTTTGGCCAGCCAATCACTTACCGCGGTGCCCTACGATGCCCTGCGGGTTGGTTACTGTACCACGGGTTTTTACCGCTCATTTTGAATGGCTGCATCTGTAGGTTGTCTCTCGCAGTGTTCAGGAATTGCATTCCGAAACTGAGTCAGATCAAAAGTTGTAAGAAAAGCACCTATGGTGTCGGTTCTAACAGCTTTATTGATTCGATGTTAAAGGCCGGAAATGGGGCACAAGACACGCGACCGCAAAAAGCGTCGCCATCTGCTTCCAGCTGCAAAATGCCGTTTGCGGACACTGAAGCATTTGAACTTGAACTTTATTGCCATATGTAACCGGTACTGGTACAATGGAATTCTTACTTACAGAAGGTCTCTCGATTGTAAAACAAGTGTAAAAAACAAGACAAAGTGCAAACAGTGCATCAAGACAATGTACAAACAAACAATAGACAATGTGCAAGTAAACATGTAGACATTACTTTCCAAGGCAGCGGGTACAAGCGATCTCGCGTTTTAAAACCACCAGGAAAAGCAGAAAGGCACTTTTCCTTGCTTGCGCCGGCACACGACGACGTGAGGAGGACACCGTAGTCGGCAGGATTCGAACCTGCGCGGGGAGACCCCAATGGATTTCTAGTCCATCGCCTTAAACACTCGGCCACAACTACAGCGAGCACCGCTGTTGTTGCGTTCTTGCTACAATCTCACATGGATCGCGAGGCGGCGGCGGAAACCTTTTTCAAAGTCGATCTCCATTAAAAAAAAAACCTTTCCAAAATACAAGCCTTGCAGACAGACACGCCTCAGAGGAATTAAGGGTTGCTTCATGTGGGAATGATATAGTCTCCCCGTCCGGACAGGAAAATGGCACTTTGTTAGACCCAAAAAAACAATCAACAACAGACAAATGTCTACAAGCATTTTAGAAGCCGCACTTGAAATAGCTCTTACATTCGTGTTAGCCCCAGGAATCGCCTTTTTATTGACCCTCTTACGAACGCCATGGAAAGCAAAACAAAGCAAAGCAGAGCAGAACAAAACGAACAAAATAAAACCCTCACGTCCTGCACTTGAATATAATGCCGTTACGTGCCGAAGCGGTATTGGACGTCATCCTAGCACTGCAACCCGGGGCGTACGGTATATGGGAACGAGCACACGTCACGAATCGTCTCTAATCACTCCCTGCACTGTAAGGCGCCTTGAAGCGTGCACCCTCAACATTCATCTTTGCGCATCTGTGAAAGGTAAACTCTTGAGCAAACTCTGAACCAGACGCTCAAACTCCAGCTAGGATTAGGGGTAGCATTCCCACGCTACTTGAACACTTTGTTTACGCTCAGTTCTGGATTTTGGGAACTTTAGGACGAGTGGGACTTTTCTCCTATCTGTCAATTCGTTTTGTTTTGGAGACTCTTGGCTGTCTGTGTTGTACAGTGCAGCGTGAAGAAAACGTTTTCGAAAACTGTGCCGGCTCAAAAGTTGTAAGAAATCCTCTCCAGCTCTTTTAAGTCTCTTCAGTTTTGTCATTTAAAGTGAAACTAGATGTATAACTGGAGCCTCACTTATGCAAATGGTGAGGCTCCAGTTCGACATCTAGTTTCACTTTATATGACAGAAGTACGTCAGACTGCGCCGGACTGGGGGATCACTTCCGGTTATTTTTACCATCTTAAACATTTGAAATCCTCCCCTAGGCAATTGTGACACTTCATCTTGGCTCCACCTAGGACACTCTTCAATCTTCCATCACTTCTCTCGCAACACTCTCGTCTGTCGGCAGTATGTGGCGTCTTTGCAAAACCACCGATCTCACCACAGTAACGGGTTTTGGCAAGAGCGGAGGAGACTGCCTGGCCCGAACGGGGATCGAACCCGCGACCTTGGCGTTATTAGCACCACGCTCTAACCAACTGAGCTAACAGGCCTCGTACCCGCTGTCTTCGCTGTGCTGCAAAAAATGGAATTCAGAGAAATTTCTTTTGTCCTTCTTTGAATAGAAAGCCCTGCGATTCAGTGTACGGGCTTTCTCGTGCTGTTTAATGGTTCTTGTATCCCAAATCCTACACTGGCCTGAAGTGCCCCCCCATTTCACAGCATTTTTCAGCTGATTTCAAATGTACCTAAAGGAGAAGCATTATTGAAGACCATCAATTACCAAGAGCTTTTGTCAAAGGTTTTGGTGGTCACTTTTAATGACCACAGAGAGCTATGACCTCGGATTTACATCTCATCCAAAAGACGGCGCCTTTTTACCTCACAGCGTCTCCGTCACTATACTGGGGCATTGGGACCCGCACAGACCTCAGGGTGAGTGCCCCACCGCTGGCTCCATTAACACCGCTTCCAGCTGTAAGCTTTGCTTTTCCCTGTAGGTCACCCTCATCCGGGTACTGACCTGGCTCACAGCTTCTAAGCTTCAGAGGGTTTTCAGTTGCGAGTTGAAACGGGATGCAAGTGATGGAGCCGCTCGCTGCAAAAGCCACTGCGTTGGCCGGGAATTGAACCCGGGCCTCCCGCGTGGCAGGCGAGAATTCTACCACTGAACCACCAATGCACGCTGTAAGGGTCTCCAAAAAAGACGCTTTTTTACCACTCTGTACTGGATGTTGGGTCCCAAGGGAACTTCTGGACGAGTGAGAATTTTCTGCTATCAAAATTTGGTTTCGGAGACTTTTGGCAGCCTACAGATGCAGCCATTCAAAATGCACGGGCGATACCGCATTATTTTGCGGTACGCTGTACGCAGTCTACCGCAAGCTACCGGTAAATACCGCGAGTTACCGTAAATTCTCCTATAATACGACAAGCAAAATAATAGTATCCGGAATTTCCGCAAGGTGGAGCTAATAAAGCTCAACCTCTCATGTTTGAGCTGTGGCCATCAAAGTCTTTAACGAAGATATTACTAATAGTATTAATAATGAATGACCTTGGACAAGCTGTAAGTGTAAGCTCAAAGTATTGCCCTGGTCAACATTCTTTTTTTCATCGACCGTCTTTGTAAAAGTAACACTACAGCATTTCGCAATCACGCATTTGTTTCCAATCATGCAAAGTACAGTAATTTTTGAGAATCGATTCACCATGCCTTTCACATGCTCATAAAAGAGATTGATTTAGGAACATAAACATATTACCGTATGAAAACTGTACTGTATACAGTATGTATATGTATATTTAATGTCTTAACTGTGCCCGTTTAAGTATTGAATATTCATATCTAATTTTACCACTGAAGGGAAATCTTAGTAGCTGAGCATAAAAAGAATAGGAGCATACTGCAACGCGTGTGAAGGCCATAAACGATATTAATTTTGGAACATAAACATACAGTATATGGCTGGTCTTGGTACTTTAAAGAAAACATACACGAAACATGGTTTCATTATGGCCAGAATCGGTCTTGAGATATTTTTAACTTGATTTACAGTATTTGAGAGGTATGTCTTAACACCGATACTACAGTGCTTAAGTACTGCTCACGTATATGTTTCTAGGTTTATATTATGCATTTCATACGGTCAAATTACTTTTGAGCAACTAATAAGAAGCGCGAAACGGTATGCGTTTTAGTTTCGTTTTTGTGCTGGGACCCGTGGATTGATTAGAGATATCAAGTACATACAAGTCATTTTTTAAATGTTGTAGTTCGTCTTGAAAAAATGTTACGAGTACATCATCTATCAACAATTACACAGGTTCTGTTTCCATATTGCGGATTTTGGTTACGTAATATTATTTTCTAGATTTCACGTTGTGAATATATGATTTGGGCAAACAGAGCCGCAAAGAAGTACATTATGGGTTGTTGTTGTTTTTTTTTGCAGTTTTATCTAGAACAAGCGATGCTTAAACCTTTGTCTGATTCTTGTGAAACTATCCACACGACAGTTACAGTACCTAGGAGTTGACTTCAGTGATGTCACTGATGGGATGTTTCTAAAAATCCATCCTCTGTAAAACGTCTTCTCTAGTTGTCCTGCATATGTTTTCGCTAATGAAGCTGTGTGTTCTGAGCCTGGATCTCTACATTTCTGTATGAACCAGCTTAGAGGGCTAAAGACAGCTTGTGTTTAAATTGAGTGTAAGGCAATTTATGCTTCTAAAGTCATGGTCAGCATTTATTATTGTACTGTGCTGTAAACTTGTTCTGTGCCTAGTCACATTATTTTATAGCGTTTTTATAGTGTTATCAAATCCGGTGGCGCTGTGTGTTAGTTTCCTGACTCCCATGTCACATGGTCTGTGATTGAAACCTGTGAAACCGGTTTAATTCGTCACAGCCAGCACTCCGGCAGAGAGGGGGTTGTACTCGTAAAGTAGAAGCAGGCGAGATTTCCAGCGAAAGACACCTCCCCCCCACCCTCATACGATTCAAATTGTATTACAGCATTGTAATTACACATTGTAATTGTATTACACATTGTACACATGCTTAAAAGAGAAGAGAGAAAACGCAAGCCTTCTTCAGGTGTGAGGGTCTTCTGCTCAGAATGAAACGCTAAAATGTAATGTAGGCTCTGAATGGGTTCAATTATGATTTGGGCTTGATTAAGGTCGCTGCCTTTCATCTAAAACCCTACTTGAATCCTTCTAAACTAAAAATCAGTGTTAGTGAGTTCGAAATAAAGAGGTACTGTATCCAGGTAACAGTGAAACGGGCGGACAGTCTGGGGAGATCGCCCGTTTTCCATGTAAATAGTTCCCTGGTTCCGCACCCCTTGGTGTTTCTCTCGCTCTCTCTCGGCAGTATTCACAAGTTTGCTCCACTCTTAGAAGTGAATTTAAATTTAACACGTTCTGTTTTGAGTCCAATACAATATATTGACCAATCCATTGTCCCCTCCTTAGATTCTGTTGCTAAATTAGTCAAGCTCTGTGGTAGTGGTAGTAGATGATAAAAATAATTATTCCACCTTCTTCATAAACATTTTTCAAATTCTTTAACTCAGTCACTTGCTGTGGTTACTTTGGTGAAGCTTTAACAAGCTCATTTTAACTTTATTTCCCGTGAACACTTGCAAGGTTCGAATAAAAAAACATATACTTGAACAAACAAGAGATTTATAACCAAGGCTGGACATACAGGACCCAAGGAAGCAGAATCATAGACTTCTTGTATACTGTATGTATTTTTTGATAACAGTTTCCCAATCAGTGTTTTCTGAGTAGTTTCTACTTAGCTTTCTCCCAAATTATTTTGGGATCTGTTCCTTTTCTAATGGATTTTCTTTTAATTTTATATAACTAAATATGAAAATGTATTTTTTCCATCCTCTCACAGGGGTTTCCTATTGCAAAACCAAACTTTTCCTTAAACTTGGCTCAAACCTTCCGCCTTCTCTTCATGACAGACATATTCCTTCTAAATTCTTTCTATTCATTTGCAAATTTTGGCTTTTTACACCTCTCCTCTGTTTTCCCTGAGTTTGGGCACTCATTCTCACTAGCTGTATGCTCATATCCTCCCTGCTCCCCATCCCCATTAAATACTCTGTCTTTTGTTCTTCCATGCTTTATGTATCTCAAAATACTTTACTTTCCCCTTCTCCCTCACAGAAGAAGGCTCTATAGCCAAAAATATTTTCTTTACATTTTAAAATCTTTTACCTATTCCTTTGCAGCTTACACAGATCCCTATTCAGACTTCTTCATTTTGATTGGAAGATTGAGCATGTGGGATATTGGAAAATGTTTCTTTGTGTATTAAGGGCCACAAGCTAAATGAAAAACAACATTTTGTTGTTGATTTGTTATGGGTTTCTTTGATTTGAAGTTACATTTTCTGCTAGACTGTAGTGAAACATTATACTTTATATATAGAAATATTACATCTGATAAAAAATCAACTGAAGTTACTGATGTTATAATTACCTCTGCACAGTGAAACCAAATGAACCAGAAAGTAAAATGGTATGAATAAAAACAACATCATGAAAACTTACACAAAATTGCTGAGAAACACACTAAAAAACAACGTTATTAATTAAAAAAAAACATTTTGTTGTAATTATTGTCGTATTGTAGAGAAAGTGTGGTTTCTGCTCCTTAAAGACAATCTCAGCTGCTCACTGAATCTTCAATGGGGAAAAAACAGAATGTCAGAGTGAAGACAATAACAAAGAGCATCATGTATCTAGACACCATTTCATTCAGGACAGTGCTCCAAAACACACAGCAACAATATCTCCTATTAAGTCCATAAATGTTTAATGTGAGAAGATGTTGTATTGTTCTGAATAAATTATTAGTTTATAATCAGCAATGTTGGACTGAAGCCTTTGGACATTTGCAAACAGTTGTTGTGGCAAAATGTAATTAAAAAATATTGCTATTAACTGGGCAGTATGTGACCGTAAGTCATTCAAGTCACTACTGTTATTTTATGTTTTTATCTATAATAATAATAATAATAATAATAATAATAATAATAATAATAATGATAATAATATATTATTATATTATATTAATAATATAAAGTACATTTAATGGTGACTTCTCAAAGCACTTCACAGAATGACATCAGAAAAAAATCTAAAATATAACAATATTGTATATCTGTTACAGAACGAGTTACTGTAAGTAAGGTTTTGAGTCTGGATTTGAAGGAGTTTAGGGAAAGTGACTCTCTGATATCCTTAGGGATAGAGTTCCAAAGCTTTGGGGCATAACAGGAGAAGGCCCTGTCACCCATAGAGTGTAGACAAGCTTTTGGAAGAGATAGGAGACCAGAATTAGAATAACAAAGGTTGTGAGGTGGGGACGATAGTAGCTCAGACAGGTACCGAGGTGCCAAACCATGCAGAGCCCCTTAGGTGAGTATGAGGATTTTGAATTTGTTACAAAACCTGACAGAAAGAAAGTTCAGTGTCTCTAAGATAGCAAAAAAGTAAGATATCATGGTTAACAGTGTCAAAAGTTCACAAAAAAAAGACGAATTAGGATAGAAAGATAAGGAGAGAAAGAGAAGTGAATAATAAGCCATTAGAAGATCGTAGGTGACTTTGACCAGGGCAGTGAAGTGGTCGGAAACTACGCTGGATAGGTTTGAAAATGATATTTCCAAAGAGATTGCTATTTAAATAAATAGTAACGGCATGTTCTAAAAAAGAAATAGTAGCAGTTTTGAAGGTCATTGGTACCACATCAATGCTCAATGATTAATTAATTATATTGAGGACAATGGGGCAGAGTGAATTGAAACAGGATTGATATAAAGTGGTGGGAATGGGATCTAATATGCAGGTGGCGGATTTCATATGTGAAATCAAATCAAGTAGAGAGAAGATGGGGAGAAGGTAACCTGTAAAGTTGGGTGTGCGGTGGAGGTAATATACGTTGTAGAGAGAATGTGATGCCAAATGTTGTTTATCTTGGAGCTAAAGAACTCTACCATGAATTACCATGAATGGGGGTTTAAGAGTCCACTTTCTACTTATGGGCCAGTGGCTATTCTGGGTGATGTTGTCCCACCTTTCAGCTATTTCTGTGGTGTCACGTAGAACAGCAGGTATCCTATTCTAAAATTCTCTAAAGCCAGGTCAGGAGACCAAGGGAATGTGGCCAGGCCAAAGCCAGACATCTACAAAACCTAAAATAACATTATCTTCTAATTACTATTTTTATGCAATTATTAACAATTATGAATACTGTGTTTAATTAAAAACGAGAAACAATCTGTTAGTGTTAATGTAGAGTATGACTTGTGCAGAATAACACTCATGGGTTAATATACATTGATATTTTACAACAAAATTAAAGATTTACTATATATCACAAACATAGTACCCACACTACGCAGTTTTGTGCTGTGCTGTGAATTTGAAACAATAAAAGGGTGTTGGGTGTTACCTTTCAATGTACTGCGTCATGTTCTTTATGACACCCTGCAAAACACCTTTAGTGTTCTTAATGGCTGCATATATTCCCATTTGCAGCTGATATCCTCTTATTATTTAAGAATACCTGTTACGCATTCCACTCGCGTCTCTGTTCCTTCCTGCATTCCCACGCGCACACCCTGTAACAAATGCTCACGCTGCAAGTAACACGCCAATCACCGTTCTCTCCCGTCCCTATTTTACTTCTCCTTTTTCCTCATTTCCCCGCTCACTATTGCGGATTCTCCTCGGGCTCCCTAGCGCGTGGTTTTCTCTAGCTTTTCTCCAGTTCCTGATCTCCTTGTTTGCTTCTCGTGTTCGATTTCGCCTAGTGTTTTGGATTGTTGCTTTCTCCTTGTACTTCCGTGTTCCGACCTCCTCTCCTGCTTCCTGGTTTTCGTTTTTGCCTAGCGATTTTGGCTAAGTGTTTTTCTGTCTCCTGAGTCCTGCACAGGATCCCTTGACCAGATCAGCCCCATTCTGACAATACCTCCCAGTCATGACCTGTTTTACTGACATTTTAAAAAGTTCAACCTATTGTCCGGTTACAACAGTTACAAGATCAACTGGACTAAATCAGCTCTACCTCCCATACAGATGTATGCAAAATTACATACTGTTTTGATTTTCTAAGTGAAAAGAATTTAACACAACCTCTGCAGCAAACACATTTAAACCTGACATTTCTGCAAATTTGAATGCACAGCTACTATTTATCTGCTGAATTTAGCAGACTGGAAAAAAATAAAACAGTAAATGTGGCTCGGTCAGTACTTAGTAACACCCCCCTTGACAAAAATCACAGCCCTCAAACGTTACTTGTACCCAGCTAACAGTCTTTCTATTCTTGCTTTGAATTTTTTCTCCCCCTCTTCTTTGCAGATCCCTTTTAGCCCAGAAATATTATTAGGTCATCTTGCATGCACTGCATGTTTGAGATCTATCCACAGATTTTCAATAATATTCAAGTCTTAATATTTAAAACCTTAAACTTTAATTTCTTGAAGCAGTTCATGATTGATTTTGAGATATGTTTTGGATCATTGTCTTGTTGTAATATCCAAGCTCTTTTCAGCTTCAGTTTCTTCACTCACTTGAGGGACATTAGCTTCCAGGATTTGTTGATACTTAATAGAATCTATTCTTCCCTCTACCCACACAATATTTCCTGCACCACTGGCTGCTACACAACCCCAAAGCATAAAAGATCCACCCCCATGCTTAACAGTTGGTAAGGTGCTCTTTTCTTCAAATGCTTCTCCTTTTTGTCTCCAAACATACCTTTGGTGATTGTGGCCGAAGAGTTCAGTTTTTACTTCATCAGACCACAGCACTTGGTTCCCAAACGCCTCTGGCTTATCTAAGTGTTGTGTTGCATGCTTCAGACATTGACTTTTGTGATGAGATGGCAGGTGTAAGACAACACCCTGAGAGGTTTGAAGAGTCAGAGAATTTATTAAGCCATGGAATTGTCATCACCTGACTTAGATTAAGGCCTAACAAGTCAATTAAGTTCTGAGACTTAACTAATGGATCAACTGGAAGGGTCCCCAAACTTACAGTATGCACATGCCACATTTACTGTTTTATTTTTATCAATCTGTTAAATTCACTGTGCATTAAAATTTGCAGAAATATGTCAAGTTTAAGTTTGTTCGCTGCAAAGGTTGTGTTAACTTCTTTTCACTTAGAAAATCAACAAAACATGTAATCTGGCCAGGGGTGCCCAGTTTTGCATATAACTGTAAATACCACATGTGAAGATATAGTTCTACCTGCAAACATACCATTATTTAGACAATTTAAATACCTTGGTGTAGAAATTACCCCAGCTTGGATGCTGTGGAATCCTTTGAGAAGTCAATTTGAATAGATGGTCAAAACTAATTAAAATGAGTACTCTCACATATCAAGTTCCATAGCTAAATGCATCCCCTCCCCATCTCAGTGGTTTCTGGATTAAATTTACAGTCTCTGGTCACTAAGTACGTAAGTGAAGGGGAAAGTGGCCATGATCTAAGTCTCTTATGCTTCAACATGGGAGAGTTATTCTTACCACATTTCAACTATATTTCTGCTAATTTGTGTTGAGTCCAGTCACAGTGTGGTTAGATAATGGAGCTTCTATTTCTCAGTGACAAATGGAGGAATGGAAATTGTTAGGAATAACTGCCCGTGTACTTTCTAGGGTCTCCAATCATGTCTTAATATACAAACTTCTTTTTCCTTCTCTGTTTTCGTATTCATTCTGCACTGTATGCAGACAAGGTAACCTAGGACAGTGAGCTGCCTGTTCACAGTGTAAGATACTATGAGAGTTCCTAGACCTGCAATGGTCAGATATGTGAAGATGCATCTTTTAATAAGTATTTATTAGGATTTCTAAAACACTAAAAAAAACTTTCCACAGCTCCATGCTACCCTTTATAAAGCACATACTAATGAGACCCATGTGAAAATTGTTACACCAGGCTCGTGGGTGGAAACATGGGCATGACGAAGTAATTGTTGAGTCCAACAAGCGATGAAGATCATGGAGTTTATGGGGTGAGTGTATTATAATAATACAAAAATGTGAAGCAGAAAGAAGAATGGCAGACAGCTGAGATGTGCAGGGGAAGCAGTAGGGTCTGGGATGGAGCCAGGAGGGGATGATGAGTAATTACAGCTGAAAGGGTTTGCAAACTGGAACTGGGAAGCTGCGGACAGGGACAAAATTGTAAGACAAATCCTGAAACACAGAACAAATACACACTCCAGTTAGAGACTCAATGTCAGAGCCCTGAGGAATGGTTCTACAGGGCTTAAATAGTGTGTGAGGTTCCTAATGAGGTTGATAAGTCTGACCTGATCTTGTTAGGGATGGCCCTGATGAGCTCCTGCCATGTGTGGAATGGGCCGTGGTGATTGATGGTGCTGATGTAGGGGCACTGGAGGATCACATAAATATCCACAAACTCTTCATCAATAATCTTACACATACACAGAGAGACTATTCACTGATCAGAGAGAGCATTTAGTGACCTCTAGTGGACACTTTTATGTTATCACAGTCCCTCTCCAGGCCGAGCTGCTGCATAATACAGCAATTTTATCTTCTTGTTGTAATGAATGAATGACTCATTTGTTCCTTTTACTTTGAACAGAAACGTGCAGAGATGGTGCTGCTAGTATTTGGAAGGGGGCAGAATTATGTTGGAAAGTGACACTATATTCTGTGAAAGTGCGCAGGTCTCTTCAGTACAGCCTATATTATTTTTTTTCCAGATAAGCTAAAATGGCAAAAATTACATTATTGTGAGAGTTCAGAGTTACCCAAAAGACTTTATAGCAGGATGCCTCATTCGCTACACAACATCTCTCACAGGCAGTGTTCAATCATGCTGATCACAAGAAGTGGATTTTCATCCAAGGGAGCTGTTTCATATTTTTTGAATCATGCATTTTGGATGGCAATTAATTAATTACAGATGGTAACAGATTAATTAACAAGTAATAGGTTTATTCCATGCTGAAAAGTGAAGAAAGAAAACACAATGTTTTGGCCATGGAGCCTTCTTCAGGAGTGTGTACCCACCTGAACTACTACAAATTAATTAAGCCATTTTTAACAGCTCCTGGTATTTTCTTTTGTAGAAACAAAAGAAAACAGTAACAGCTACCAAACCTTATTAATTAACATTAACATTAATTAACATTAACCTATGAATTGGCTTCATTACTCTGCTCTCCTCCTCACTGATAGCTGATGTGTAATGAGAGTTCTGGCGTACTATGGCTGCCGTCGCATCATCCAGGTGGATGTTGCACATTGGTGGTGGTGGTGGAGGGAAGTCCCCATTACCTGTAAAGCTCTTTGAGTGGAGTGTCCAGAAAAGCGCTATATAAGTGTAAGAAATTATTATTATTATTACTAATCCCCAAAAAATGTACTGGTTTAAATCTCATTCAATTATCTGTTAAGATTTGAATACAGGGAGTACTTTCCACATCTGTGTCACTGCTCCAAACACTTTAAGACTCACAGTGTGGATCAGTCACTGTCCAGCCCTTTCAGAGTCACTGACACACACAGGACAATGATGCCACTGATTCTACTGTTGGGCACACTGGGCCTCTTTGCTTAAGGTGGGGATTGCAAATATTTGTAAAAAACAAATGTATCTGTAATTTTTCTCACATGCATTTTTGTTATAATCAATTGTAAAAGATTTATTATTTGGTTTTATTTCAGCTCTAGAGTCGAGAGGGCAGACTGTTCAGTCTCCTGCAGCTCAGCTGGTTCTCCCAGGAGACTCTATTAACTATACATTCAGCATCTCAACCCTACCCTGGCCAGGCCCCATAGCGCCTGGTTTATTTCACATCAAACAATTAGTCTGGGATTCGTAATGGAATGAAAGTCGTACAATTAGCATATTTACCTTCATTTAGTTTCTGTCTGGACAGCCCTTGTGTGGCTCCAAACTGTCACACTCCCACTACTTAAGAAGCTCTTGCAGTATCCTGAAGGGGGTGCTCATTGGAATCTTACAGGTCTTCCATTTCCTCACGGACCGTCTGCGTTATCCTCCCTTCCCTCCTCACCAGCTCGATCAGTCTAATCCCCCAGCCTGTCCCCCTTACACAGTGGAACTGAACACAGCTAGAAATTGTACATTCTGTTAAAATACCCTGTAATAAACATGTACATTACTTTTATATTATTTCCATCCATTTTCTAACTGCTTATTTCAATTTGGGGTTGTTGGTAAGCATTGGTCGCAAGGATGGATACACCAGTATTGGTGACCAGTCCATTGCAGAGCAGACAAAAACTCAGACACAGCTATCCCAGGGCACACACAGACATAAACACACATACTAACGCCAGGACCATTTTTCCCAGAATCCAGTTAACCTTTTGGACTGTAGGAGGAAACCAGAGTACTTGATGGAAGCTTTACACAGATAGTACCCCAGTTCCAGAATTGAACCCAGGTTCCCAGTGCTAATGACTGCACCACCTTTCTGCCCATGTAATATTGCCTGTTGCAATAAACTGTAAATATAAGTTACTAAACTGAAAACAATTTGAAGATGGAATATTTATATATAATCCTAAATACTGTAATTAAAAAAGTCTTATAAGAAAAGTGAAAGTAGCTTTTTGGATTTTAAAATGTCAAATGTGTTATCTTAAAATGCATTTTGTAAAGTGCAATAATTAATTCCATTACCAAAGAGCACAGAAGTAATGAAAATCTAAGTACCTGTTCAGGCTGTAGACTTACTTTCTAAATGATTTGTGGAACTTGACCTTGCAAAGGTTAGAATGATCAGATGAAGCAGAAACCTGGAAACAGTCCAGCTCTGGATGTTTCTTGTTCCGGTCTATTTATCTTCAGCTTTGAGCTAAAAGCAAAACAGGCTGCAGTTAATAATGTTGACCACAAGAGAGATACTGATAACCTCAATCAAGGAAAAATTAACAGAGTGAGAAACAAGTGAATAACCTGTCTGTAAAGAAAACTGAGGAGGCCAGGGATGGTAGGGGCAGCAATTCTGCCACCCTGCCTAGGGACCGAGGGAGTTCGTTAGTCAGGGGCAGGAGAGTTCCCCCTCAAGATTATTCTCTCAGGCAGGATCTCTGACCGAGTCAGAAAGGTTCTGGCCACGGAGCCCTGATCAAGATACCCTGGTGTATCAATCCAGGCTCTGTTCTTCTGTCCCACTCATGTACCTGGTCCATTTCATGGGGAAGATAGCAAAGTTAACCTCAATTCATGTAGGAAGCTAGCAAAAGACTTAGAATTGATTGATCCAATGTACCTGGTAGTAATGACAAGACTTATACTGAGGAGCTGAAGTATTACACTCCAGTTTAAGCTGAAGCTACAGAACAGGAGAAAGTTATGTCACTAAGGAAAACTACCAGCTGAGCAGTACGCAAGTGGATTTCAAGGCAGGGACCAAACATTCATAACAGCTTTGTTGGGTTATGGTTAGTTATGATAAAGGAATGTTCAATCTTTATTGATCAGATATTGGCTGTTGTTGCTGCCCACAAGGCTAAGCGGGAGAGCCCCAAGTCTCCGCATGAGTTTTACATTCTCTCAGAAGGTAGAAAGGCCTGAAACACAAGCACAAAAGCTCAACATTTTCATTGCAGGATAATCTTCCTTACAGAGTATTGTCTGCACCACTTATCGTTCACAAAGACACAAATACCACCACCTCTGCTTTTCCCAAATGTTTCAATTCTATCTGAGCAAACATGGTAAAACCCCTCAATTTCCACAAGAGAGTGGGGGAAATCTAGTTGAAGCCAGGTCTCAGTAAAGATCATTGTACAAGACTCATGGTATTCGAAGCACGCTCTGGTATTGATCCGAAGCTCATCCATCTTGTTCCTTCGGGATTGTTGACTGTGTTGGTCCCTTGCCCAAGACTAAGTCAGGAAATCAGTTTCTCCTTACCATTATGTGTGCTGCTACACGATTCCCTGAGGCCATTCCACTCCACAAAATTACAGCTCCTGTCGCTGTCAAAGCGCTGGTGAAATTTCTTTCTACCTTTGGTCTGCCTAAAGTCGTACAATCTGACCAAGGCACAGATTTTCTTTCGAAGCTTTTTACCCAAGAGTTAAAGTCTCTATCAATAGCGCACAGAGTATCTAGTGCTTATCATCCTGAAAGTCAGGGCGCACTTGAATGTTTTCACCAAACGCTGAAATCGATGCTACGGAAGTACTGCTTAGATACAGGTAGAGATTGGGATGAAGGTGTTTTGCTTGTTTTATTTGCTGTGTGTGAAACCGTACAGGAGTCTCTAGGTTTCAGCCCTAAAAGTCCTAAAAGAGAGAATTCTGGCAATTGACATGAGTCCTAAAACTAATGTGTTAGATTATGTTAGTAAATTCCGAAAGTGTCTGCATAATGCCTGCTCTCTCGCTAAAGAATCACTGTCAATTGCACAGAAAGGCATGAAACGTCACCATGACAAGAAAGCTGTCTCTCGCTCTTCTCATCCTGGCGATAAGGTTTTGTTTTTTTTGGTCCATATATTGTCGTAGAAAAGCTGAGAGAAAAACTATGTCACACTCTGCCACATTAACATGTTGAAATCCTGTCATTCCAGAGACAACCCACAGGTAAACTCTACAGATGAGATTGCTGGACCCACTGTCTCTTTTGTTGCTTCCACCTGTAGGGTTACAGGCTCTGCTAGTGTTAATGGTGATGATGAGGATGGTTGGGTGCTGTGCACCACTCCTCAGCAGTGCGCTAGGTTGCCAAATTCTGAAATATTACAGAATTTGCCATCATATCTTACTTCTTTGTCTGAACATCAAAGAGAGGATATTGTAAACCTAATTCAAGACTTTTCATCTCTTTTTGGTGACATTCCTACCCATACTACAGTCCTACAGCATGACATAGATGTTAATGGTGCTATTCCTATCAAACAACATGCATACCGTGTTCATACCAACACAAGATCGCTTATGAAAAAAGAAGTAAATTATCTTGTAGAAAACGGCTTAGCCAAACAGAGCTGTAGTCCATGGAGTTCCCTGTGTCTGCTAGTGCCCAAACCCGATAGAACCTTTCGGTTTTGTACAGATTACCGTAAGGTAAATGCAGTTACAGTACCAAACTTATTTCCATTACCGCGCATGGAAGACTGTATAGATAATCTAGGTTCTGCACGTTTTGTTAGCAAGTTAGATCTATTGAAGGGTTATTGGCAGATACCACTAGTCCCGTGTGCCTCAGATATGTCTGCATTCGTGACCCCTGATAACTTCCTTGTCACGGATATCGGAAAGGACGAAGCGTAGAGAGGCAGGAGAGTGAAAAGACCCTATGCGTAGCGACGAGACGGGGGTTAGCCCAGGCTCAGCTGTTCAGGAAATGCCGTAAAGAAACCTATGCCCTCAAGTAGCGGACGTGGGGCTACCTGGTGCTAGGCGGGTTTCAGGACATCCGAATGTCAATCCTGAGCCAGTAGCAGACCAGAAGCAGGAAATAAATAGGCTACACAACAAGACACACCAGAAAGACAAGAATAATCACAGGGAACTAGGAACAGGAGGAAAGTAGACCGCCCTCTAGGTGTACTGGGCGTGACATTCCTAAAGTATACTGTTATGGCCTTCAGGTGACGAAACACCCCTGCCACATTTCAAAGGCTCGTCATTTTGATTTTATCAGATGTATCCAATTGCAATGCATATTTAGATGATCTAGTAGTTTATTCATCAGATTGGTTGGAACATATGACACTTCTTAAAACGGTGTTTGAGCATCTCGAAAAGGCATCACTGACGTTCAATTTGGCAAAATGTGACTTTGGCAAAGCCACTGTCACATACTTGGGTAAAGAGGTCGGACAGGGTCTGTCAGGAAACCAATTGGTAGAATAGGAGGATCCTTATGTGTAACTGTGAATCTCACAGAATGCAGAGTAGCACAGGGACAATCCAAAAAACATAATCCAGGGGCTTGTTCAAATAGGGAGGCAAATTGTCTGGAAACAAGGGAAATCCAAAAAGACAATCCAAAAACAAAATCCTAAAGGTGTGGTCAAAAGGCAGGAGCAAAGATTAGGTACCAGGAGATCAGTCAAAAGGTTTAGAAATGCACACAACAGAATTCCACTGGAGGCTTCTCAATAGTGAGCAAAGGTTGGTGTGTGAGGGAACTTTAAATACTGAAAGGAAAGGGATGTCCTTGGATAATTGGTTCAGGAGTGAGAATTTGTGGAATCTGGTGCATGTGGGAATGTGATGGGTTCAATTAGGAATGAGATTGTGAAACAGTGGGTTTGGGAATGCAACTCCGTTTGCGAGGGAGAGTGTGGGGTGAGACAGGAATGGAACGGCGTTTGCGAGGGAGAGTGTGGGGCGTGACAGGGTCAAGTTCACCCTGTGGAGGCCAAAATTTCAGCCATTGCTGAGTTTCCTATTCCTACCACCAGGCGTGAGTTGTGTAGATTTTTAGGAATGGCCGGTTACTATCGCAGTTTTTGTAAAAACTTTTCTACTGTTGTTCACCCCCTCACTAATTTCCTCAGTCCATCTAAATCCTTTACATGGTCTGATGAATGCCAACATGCCTTTGAGAGCGTGAAAGCTCTTCTTTGTAATGCTCCTGATCTTGCTGCGCCAGACTTTGCCATTTAAATTAGAGGTAGATGCGAGTGCTGTGGGAGCTTGCGCAGTGTTACTCCAAGAGGATGAGAACGGCATTGACCATTTAGTTTGTTATTTTTCCCGTAAATTTAATAAACACCAAGTAAATTATTCAACAATGGAAAAGGAAGCTTTGGCCTTATTACTTGCGTTACAACACTTCGAAGTTTATGTTGGGTCCAGTGGTTTGCCTGTGGTGGTATATACGGACCACAACCCGTTGGTTTTCCTTTCTCGTATGTACAATCAGAATCAGCGCCTCATGCGTTGGTCTTCGATTGTACAAATTTACAATTTAGACATTAGGCACAAGAGAAGGGCAGAAAATGTGTTGGCTGATGCCTTTTCTAGAGTTTCAAGATTTGTTTTCTTTGTGTTTTCTATTTGTTTACAAACATTAGATGTTTGTTTTAATGGGTGGGGGTGTTATGTCCCAGTGTGTGGTCCATGTGTGTTTTGTTGCTGTTCCACACTTCCTGACCTTGATTTTTCTAATTCCCCCATTGGCCCGTCATTACATCATTGTTTCTGTGTGACATCATCATCAATCAGCTTCTAAGCCAATCAGAAAGCAGATTATCCAGTATATAACTTGGAGGTCCCCTTAATGAAGGGGCCTTTCGTTTGACTTTGGTCCTGCTCGGCTCAGCTTAGGTTTCGTTTCGCATTTGGGTTTTGCATCGGCTTCGTTTCGCTTTGTGTGTGTGGGTTTTCGTATACCTTCAGCTATGTTGTTTTGTTGGTTTGTGTTCGTCTCTTTGTATTTTTGTTTGTTTGTTTATACTTGTTTAGCCATTACCTTGCCCAGACGTATCGTATCAACCTCTGTGTTCTTTTGTACCTTGTTACTTGTGTCTACTCTCGTTTGTATTCGTAGTTCCCTTGTGTATTTGTGTGAACTTTAGTTTATAGGGTTAGTTTAGGGTGTCGGGTACATTCTGCACACGTAGTTGATTTTTGTATTAGTCACACTATTTTAGTACAGGTGAGTGTCTTGTATGGTTTTGGGTAGTCAGTGAAGGTTAGCTAGGGTGTTTGAAGATGCCAAAGACCGTGTGTTTTGGGTTTTCTTTTGTAGTTAGGTTAGCTTCCCTCACTTTCTTAGCCAGTTCCATTTTGTTGTTTTCTTTTCTTTGGCACCACTCTAGTTCCTTACCCTGTGTGTTATTGTGTCCTATTACGTACCAGTCACTTATTCACCTTAAAATAATCACTTTTGCACCAACCCTTGTTGTCACGCTTCCTAAGTCCCTCACAAGAACCCACCTGCATCCTAAAACTATCCTAAATGTTACACACCTTTACCCCTAGATACTTGGGGTTGTAAGAATGAACAATGTACAACAGGCAGCACTTTCAAGATACCATTTCTCCGACAAGACTATGGCAAGAACAAGTGGCAGAGTATAGGTAGAATTATTTCTTTTGGTTGGCAGAAAGAAGTACTTGCCCATCAAGCTTGCTCCTGTAATCTTGGAACAGGCAGCTCTTGGATATGGGAAGAGTGATCTTGTTGACATCTTGTTTTCTAAATTATGTTTTAGAATCTGACTGTTATACCTTGTAATGTTGTCGCAGAGACTTCAACAGTTCTGACTAAGATTAATTACTGGAAATCTTGGACAACTACAGCTGCCGAAGAATGCTAAATGCACACAACATTGAACAAATTATGCAAGAACTGCCTCACAAAACCCTTATCCATGAGCCTGCTTATGGGAAAGTGTACTCGTTCCCCTCAGCAAAGCCCTTGAGGAAATTGAAACTGTGTATGAAAACTTGCAGCCGACAGCAAGGAAAAGCATACAGTCACTGAAGTTTCCACACACAATGAATGCACAGGAAAAGGAAATATTAAAGCATATTACAACATACCTGCTAAGGTGTGATGAAAGGAAACAGTCTCTGTTCCTGAGGTTCTCCACAGACTCAGATCTCTTTCTTGGCAAGACTGTAACTGTTGACTTCATGGTGTAGCGGCGAGGCTTATTAAAGTACAGGAATTAAGTTTTCTGCTCCCTTGCCAGTCCCTCTCTCCTTCATCTCAGTGGTGCTTGATACAGAGAGGCCATTCCATTTGGTTCACAATGAAGCTGAGACACATCAACCACCCTAACAAATGGTCATCTCTGGCGCCTCAAAGTCTGGGAGATTCTGGGAGAGTCTTATTCAAAGTTGGTTTACAACTGTAAGGTCAGAGTGCATTGTTACTCATCATCAGCCAATCAGGAACTGGTAGGGCAGGTTAACCCCACATGGGTCTCTGATGCCCATGAAACTTTCAACCAATGAACGACTGGAGTTCCTCCAGGTAAAACAGGCAACACAGAGCCCCTGGGCCCTGCTGGACATCTCTCGACTGCAAGCCTCCTGGACATTGCTCAGGCTCCTCAGAGCCCCTCCTGGACATTCTAAGACTCAGCCCGGACCACCACGTAACGGCCAGTGTGTCAGAGTGCCAGGACTTTCCTTTGTTCTATGAGTTGAGAAAGGAGGTTGCCAGCGCGTAACCAAAGGATCCACCCAAGGTTAGCGTCAGCAGCAAGCCTTGTGAACAGGTCAGAACTGTGACAGCTGAATCAGTATTCAGAACTAGCGCTTCATCAGGAACAAACCGGTCTTCTTCCTGACCTGCTGGGACCCACAGTCACTTTTCTCCTGTGTACAAACTTTGCTAGTTTCAGCCAACTCTAACTAGCTGGTCTTCAGAGAGCATCAGCAGCGCATCACAGCCGGAATCTCTCCCACCATGTCACACGCCGCAGCAGCACTGCCTGGCACAGAACCAGAGAGCGCCGATTGGACAGCAAGAAGCCTGCCACTGCTTCTTTGTCCGCCGGAGATCTGAATCCACACAGCTTGGATGAGTATTCAACATTCTGCATTACAGCTCGAGAATACAATTGTTACCTCAACCCCAGTTGATATCAATTTAATTCCTATGAGTGATGTACTTGCTTTTGGGTATCTAGTGTAGAAGTTGCAATCCAAGTTCATTTACGAAACGGTCTAAATGAATAATATTCTGAACGTATGTCCCTATTGGTATTTGTAACTCTGACTGAATATATGCCTTTTGTAATCTGCTAGCCCTTACGATAAGATCTGTTATGTTTATATGCACATGTTATGTATTAATAAATGTATTCCCGTGTATTAGTATCCGTGTGTGTGCGTTGTCTGAGTTATCCCGCAAGGTTGTGAAGCGGCAATGCTTGTTAATAAGACAGAATTAAGCATTGCTGTGCTTTCCTGAATGAGGCCCCATCTCTCTTTTCATCTCTGTGGTGAAGCCACAGAGAAGCTATTCATGCAGGCTGAATTAAGGTGTTTTCTTTTGATAAGAAACAGCTCCCAATTGGGGATGCACTTAGCTAAGCCTGGCTATCATGGTCAATGGTCATCCCTGGCGCCTATTTGTCTAGGGAGTGCCAGATGGACATCTGGACTGCATTCCTAAGTGTCGTGAGTAAGTGACTTATCTCTCACCTTGATCAACCAATCAGGGACTGGCAGGGCGTGGTAACACTATGTGGGTCTCCTATGCACACCAAACTCTCAACCAATCAGCACACATCTGTGTCTTGGTCAAAAAGGTAGCGCAAGCTCAGGTCGGGGCTCTCCTTGGCCATTTTCACGCACCCTCAGAAACAATCTCATGACAACCGGTGTTGTCTGCACTGGGACTTGGACTTTGTTCTAAGCGCGAGGCCAAGGATCCCGTACGTACTCAGAATTCTGACACAACCAATGTGAATGCTCCTCTTGATCAATGACAGCCTACAGTTGGACCCTTGTCGACAACCTGAATAGCTTATTCAGAAGCAGCGCTGGACCGGGAACGAACCAGTTTCTTCCCGTGCAAAAGAGTGACTTGCGAGGACCCGCAGTCACACTCTGTGCATAGAGACTTTCTACTAGTCAGCCGAACTGCTGGTAGACCCCTCTGGAGCAACGACTGCCCTGCTCGCTGCAGTTAGATTCCTCCTCCCATCCTACTCCGAGCTGCACCTCGATTGGTTGGCTGGTAGCCAGAGGACGCCGGGACAACGCCTATTGGACAACCACTGGAACAGAGGTTGCAACAGAACCTGTCAGCTGGTTTGGTGTTTGTGCCGGGAAATCCAAATCCATACAGTGGATAAGTAAACCCCATGTTCTACCTTGTGTCTCAAGAATTTAATTATTACCTTAACAAGTTGTTATCAATTTAATTCATGAGTAATGTATTTACCTCTGAGTCTAGTGTAACAGTGGGTAATAACACTGATTAGCGATTTAGTATAGCCAAACTATATATTGAAATATATTCTCTGTTGTGTATCTCTTTGAGATTATATACCTTGTATATTGATAACCGTTACAGTAAGGTCTGCCGCCTGTATCCAGGCAGACTGATATATGTTTGGTGCACAATTTATGTTTAATAAATGTATTTTTGTGTATTGAATCCATGTGTGTGCGTTGTTGTTCTGACGATTGATTTTCTAAAAGCCATAACGAACTACCGCGTGATTACTGCTACAATTAATCTCAGCAAAATCACGAAACCTGTACGGTCTAGAACCAGACAATATAAGACCAAACATGAGGTCGTGAATGCCTTCAGGGGCCACACAAATGAATTGGATACTAATCCAATAAACAGTAAGCCCTGAAGAGGTGCAGGTAGTTTAGGTTGCTTTTAATAGAACAAACCTCCAAACCACCCTGGTAGGTACCAAACACAGTGTTGTGGTTCATCAGGGGGGCGGGGAACACTGCTGCTGGGTAGCTGGATCATGACTGGCAAGGTGTACTCTGGATGTTATACTCTCACATCAAGATGTACTCTGGGTAGCATGAATGAGTCAAAGGTAGCATGTCAAAGAAAGGAAGTGACTTTTTCTCAAATAGCTGCCTACTACAGAGGTATCAGGTATTAACAGTGAACTTCCTGATGTGTAAAGCCAAGACTGAGATAATGTCTCCTACCTTGCTTATACACACTCCAGATGTTATTTATCATGTTTGTTTCCAAAGCTGGTTCCTGTATGAATTCTCGAGGAGTAATGTGGAGATTTAAGGTTAATGTTCTAATGATACAAGGGACATCACTTAATCCTGTTTTGGTTTGAAGACAACAACGTCTAAGGACCTCGTGACCTTCAAAAGAGAGCACCAATTGGACAGCAACAAGCCTGCCACTGCTTCTTTGTCCGTGGAAGATCTGAATCCAAACAGATTGGATGAGTATTCAACATTCTGCATTACAGCTCGAGAATTCAATTGTTACCTCAACCCCAGTTGATATCAATTTAATTCCTATGAGTGATGTACTTGCTTTTGAGTATACAGTGTAAAAGTTTTAATCCAAGTTCATTTACGAAACGGTCTAAATGAATGATATACTGAACGTATGTCCCTCTTGGTATTTGTAACTCTTCTTGACTGGATATATGCCTTTTGTAATCTGCTAGCCCTCACGATAAGATCTGTTATGTTTATATGCACATTTTATGTATTAATAAATGTTTTCCCATGTATTAGTAGCAGTCTGTGTGCGTTATCTGAGTTATTCAGCAAGGTTGATTCTAATACCATCAAAAGAATCATTTTGTGACTTACTGCTACAATTAATAATTGTCCCAGTAAATTCACAAAACCCTTACATTTACTGGTGCCTCGTGAGAGGATGCCTACAACGGATATGCAAGGATTTGAGAGAAGACCTATGGCACATACATGTGGTTGTTATTTGAGAGTGTCTATTCATTATGATAGCTATCCTGACTTCAGGTGTGAAATTAACTAAATTTTGGAAAGTAATATTTCAGTGTTTGACTAGTTTGGCTATTTGGGGATTTTGGGATTTTGTCAGATTCTTTTTTTTATGAAACATCATGATTGCAGATGAGTTCCAATTCAATGAGTTCAAATACCTTGCGATTAGTGAATATAATCTGTGCTCTATTTTCATTGCATTTGGTGAAAGGAAATGAGAGAGGTGAGGTAATGTTATTGTCAAACATTTCATATAATGTTAGATAATGTTACTGTCAAATTGAAGTTGGGTTGGTTTTATGTGTGAACATTATCTATAGTCCATTAAAGATTGTTTACATTTACTTTCATTTGTTCCTTGTTTCATCCTATTTCACACTCAATGTTAAATCGGATCTAAAGACAACACATTAAAAGTGGTAACATCTGCTGTGGCATTTGAAAAAAACAAAACATTGTTGTACCCAGATCCCACATTTATAAGCATCTTATCTTATCCAGAGAGTGCAAAGTCCGCTATTCTCCTATTCCTATTTAAGACCCAGCCCATTGAGGACCATTTCACGTAGTCTTAAGTAAAGGTCAGTGATTTCAAACACATCGTCTGGCATTGCAAGGTTCTGTTCAGCCATCAGTTCAACACAAAGATGGAAGACATCCTCTTCGCAGGGGTAGTCCTTTACACAACGGTCTTCTCGACAGATATCAACTTTAATTTGGTCAACTGCCTGCAAGTAGTTCTGTGCACCATATAGACTGGGGACAGCATGCATTACTGAAGGTTGTCCACTGGGAGCGCGAGGGTTGTGGGTCAGCCTTATTGTGTGATTATTCCAGTAATTCCAGTAACAGCATCTATAAAATAACCTGCAAGAATTCGTGGGTCATTATTGGTTTTTGTATGCTTCTAACCAGATCATTTTTCTCGAGAAGCCATATACAGTTTTAATTTGTCATACCTATCAATATGCCACACATAGTTTGGTCTGTGGCTGTAATACTGCCAGTGTCTCAGGAAATTTTGCGCATGCAGATCTACTCCTCGCCCATCCATAAGGCGCGGTAACTGATGGACAGTTTCTCTATCCGTTATTATGCCAGCCATCCAGCATGTCTGGGGCATCTGATGAATGAGGCGACCTCTGGTTTATCTGACTCAGGTTTACATTGTGTGATTCCTCCAATAACACCAAAACTTCATGGTTTGTATAGCCACGACAAAATAAGTCCTCTATAATGGTGTCCATCTTGCAAAACGTGTAGAAATTATAATGAGCAAAAGTATTGTAGACCTACATTAATTTGATTTTTATCAGGTCACTTGACAATACAAGTGTTCAGGCCTATAGATCCCTGTACGATTTATGAATATAACAAAAGACCAGACAAAGAAATCTATTTCTATGAAAGGCTATTTCGAAGTCACAAAAGTGAGATAAAAGGTCGTAATTCTGAGAACAAAGTCTGAGAACAAGTCGTAATTCTGAGATAAAAAAGACACAATTGCGAGATATGAAGTCGTAATTCTGAGATTTTAAGTCACAATTGTGAGATACCATAGCGCATTTGTTTTTACTCCCTGGCGGAAATGGGCTTCCATACAGTAGCTTTTGTCCTTCTGAATCTAAGCAAAAACTTTTTAAGAGCTATTAGAGATGTGTATCACAGAATTGTTACAGCAAAAGCAGAAAGTTAGAAAATGAAAGCAAAAAAAAAAACGCTTTTGGAACGTTTACTTCTAATTCGCCGTTGTTACATTCTTCGATTAATTACGGCAGAACTACAGGAATGAACTGGCAGTTTGAAAGTAAACAGGGGGGACAAAATAGAACGTTAACCTTAACTGAGTTGTCCCGTTCTAAGTAAATTGAGTGATACCTCCGTGCTAGTCTCAATCATTCGAAACTGAAATAAAATGTAATGGCTTGTTCGGGACCTTGCACTTAAAAAATGCCAGTTATGGATTTTTGTTGTATAAGGGTGCACGAACGACAGTTTGCGTTTATATACAGTACCACTCAGTAGGAAAGGATGCCGAGATGTTAAAAACAATCTTAGATTAAGCAGTGTAAGCGTGTATGAGCTACCTGAAGCAATGATACCCACTGAGGACTGGATCAGGGCGAGAACAGCTAGGAGACTGGTGTTCAAAACAGACATTAACTTTTACTGCTACTCCATCATAACACAACCACTTGAACTACTATTTTCATAATTGTAGCATAAGGCTACAGTTACCACAGAAACAGCAGATACTCATTTTCCCTTACAGTTACGGTCTTACATACTTACCCTTAGCAAAACAAGCTGCTCGTTTCACGAAACCAAAAATAAACAATAAAAGACGATGAACAAAAAAGTCAATTTCCTATGAACACAGCATAACAGTACACAGACTCATCAGTAGAAACATGTACAGTAATTCTCATTGCGTTGTTTTAGACTCATAGAACATAAAAAGAACATTATTAACAAAGTCACATTAAGTTATATACTGTAGGATGACCATATTTTGATTTTCAAAAAGAGGATGGGGGGATAATCGACAAATGCCTCCAAAGTAATGAATCTTTATTACTATTTCTAATTAAAAAATCAATTTAAATTCTTTACTTTTTATTAGACTTCTTAGCAAACGTTTAAACAGTTGCAGGGCTGCTATTTCTCTTCCATAATGGCAAACAAAGAAAAAACAAAAATATAGCCCTATTTTAACCTATAACTTAAAAGTCTTAACATCTGAGGAAAAAATGAAGATATCATAACTTAGGAGAAGTCCTCATTGGTTCCAAAAACGATCAATTTTAATGAAACATTTTTAAATATAATGAAAAGTTAAACAGTGTTATTTCTCATGGGCATAAAAATAGCCCCCCACACACACGAAAACCTTTTCGATCCACACACTTTTTTCATTCCTGCTGATGTTCCCTGGCATACATGCTTGAAGTTCGCATCTTTGCCAGCAGGGATTGATCGGTCGTCATGTAAGTATGAAACTCCTTGCAAGAAATTGTATTCCACACATAGAATTCCCTTTAGTGACTCAACAGACAGTTGATTCTTTCTTTTGTCCACTGGCTTTGCATCAGGGAGAAAACTCTCTCTACATTTGCATTGTGGGAGGAAATGGCGATAAAAGAACTGTGCAATTTTCGGCAGCTCTGAATAACACTCAAAGCTTTTAGACCTCTCAAAATATTGGGTCCACTTCTGGTGTGCTTGCAGATCTTTGCATTCTTCATTATTGTTACAGTTTTCTACGAATTTCCTTAGATTGCTGATCTGATCAAAGCCCATCATCAATTGGCACACCCTTGATACAGGCTTCCATGTCATTCCAATCTGGTACCTGACACAGATCCATCCACATTAAAGAAGAAAAATCCTCCATGGGGCTTCTCCACTTTTCCAGATATTCCAGGTGTGAACTACTGTATACAGACATTGAACCTGATCACAGAAATGGTCACATATGTTATCATGTCCATCCTTGTGCATTTGTGCCAGTTATCCCTTCACTTTAAGAGATATGAAATCGTGTTTCTTGCGTTCAAGAATCGTGTTGTGCACTTGGTTCAAGTTTTTTTTCTGTTCCACAACTGAATTGCCATCTCTTTCCATCTCTTGAATGTGTGATTGGAATACATGCGTGAATGAATGCATGTGCCAGAGGTAAATGTCACCGAAGTCATTTTCAAAACAAATCCTGATCACATATGGTGCTTTTTCTTGTAACAGAAAAAAATGCCTTTAGTGCTGGAAACATTTGTGGCAGCCTCTCAATATCTGAGAACAATGACAGCCATCGCGTCTTGCTGTGAGAGAGGAGCCTTCTGTATTCAATATTACCAAAGGCACAGGACTCCTTGAGATTCTCTGTGCACACAGTATTGGTAAATTTTGAAGATGGTGCTCTCAATGTCGACATCCAATGTGTCTACTCCATGATGAACACGTTGGCTGGGCAACCCATACCAATCAAAGTTTTGTTCTGCAACAAACTCTTTATATTTGCAAATACATTGCTTCCTCCTTCATCACGCCTGACCCCTCCAAACACCGTATTGTAGTTGCTGCCAGTAAATGCAATACATTGCCTTGACTGCCCTGTCTTGAGCAATCGACTCAGCTGTCTCATTGGGTGTGTTTTTGAATTAGATTAATTTAGTTTGAGCACCATTTCTTTCTTCCAATCAAAATACTGAACTATAACTGGGAATATTTTGACTGCTCTGTGATTGCTGCCATCAGTTGCAATGCCACAATAAGGTATACAGATGCAGCCATTCAAAACAAGCGGGTGATACAGCGTTAAAACGCGGTGCGCTTGTCGCAGTATAACAAGGGTTACCGTATAATCCCGCATAATGCTGCATGATACCACAAGTAAAATAATAGTATCCAGAATTTCCGCCAGTTGGAGCTAATGAAGCTCAACCTCTCCTGTACAGCGTTTGAGCTGTCGCCATCAAAGTCTTTACTGAAGATATTACTAATAGTATTAATAATGAATGACCCTGGACAAGCTGTAAACTCAAAGTATTACCCTGGACCACATTCTTTGTAACCGTCTTTGTAAACGAAAATACTTTAATTTTTCATTAACAAAATGTAACACCACAGCATTTCATTGATCCAATCATGCATTGGTTTCCAATCATTCAAAGTAATTATTGAGAATCTCTGATTCACCATGCCTTTCACATGCTCATAAAAGATATTAATTTAGGAACATAAACATATTACTGTATGTAAACTGTATTGAATATGGCTGGTCTTGGTATTTTTAAGAAAAAGTAAACACCAGTATTCCATTTCTCCCTAAACATTTTAAGCATCAAAGTCTTACATGTGGTTATTTCGGAAACGTTTTTACGTGCTCCTTGCTCCTTCTGACCATGTCACTGTACGTTTAAAAGCATACTTTTAGAATTTGATTAATAGGTAATATAATATGGAATTGCATATCTAAAGAAATAACGGTATAACTATATTCATGTACTGTTGCACAAACAGTAGTACTGTATAAGACTTTCCATTGAGATGTGCTTGTCACCTGACTGTCTCGGTAGCGTGATCGCTTAAGTAACTGACATGTAATCCTGTGGTTGAGTATTCAAACCCAGCTGTTGCCATCAGTTTTCTTTTAACAAATAAAAATTTCTTTGAAAAACTAAAATAGCTAATATTATTGCCATTATATTGACATTTTTTATATTTCTAAATATCACATGTTCGTACTGTATGTACACAGTGGTAGGGCGCAAATTCACGTGACCCTATTAATAAAGGGTATTAAGGGTATTAAGATCCCTTTAGATCTCCCTTCAGATTTAAAAGGTTATTAATAATATCTTCGGTGTTGCATCTTCCCAGTTTAGCTGATCTTTTGCTGCCTACGCATGCTTACACAGCTCCCTGAGTAAACTATCATACTTGACTGAGAAAGCTTTAGAGAGCTTAACATTTTTATTATCAACAAATTGTAAATACAACGTTTACATTGGCGTTATTAATTTTTCACTTGAGTGTATGGAGGAGTGTCAGCTGTCAATGAGAGCAAACCCCCCCCTCTTAGGCTGGGCAAACGATTTTTTTAATTTTTAAAAAGAAATAAAAAACAGATATAATGATATAAACATTTACTGCAATACAATACTGCTACGTTTCGGCTGTGAATCCTTCTTCACGTGTGAGGGTGAAACGCTTGGAGTTTGTAATGTAGGGCGCTCTGGACGGATTAAACTTTAATGCAGGAAAAGTGTATTTCCCAGAAGCTACAGTAAACTGAATCCTGTTAAATGTGTTTTCTTTCTCCTTTTTTTCATCATGGAATAAGCCTATTACTTGATTCTTATGGAAGCCCATTTCCTCCAGGGAGCAAAAAAACACACACAATTTTTAAATTGACAAAAAGAAATGCCACACTCTCTTGTTTAAAGCACCATGTCTCTTCCCGTTAAAAAGAGGAGACACTTTAACTCTTCAGTTCACAGAGAAATTTCACCAGAGCCTCTTACTAATAGTTTATGCTAACACTTTCTTAAAGCGAGAAGTACTACTGTAAGCAAAAAAAAAAGGGTTTTTGGCGGGGGGGCAGTATTTCTTGCGTTGTGAACATGTGTACACAGCGGTCCCCCCGGGTTCCAGTTAGTGCGTAATTACGCATCAATGAAAAAACGGATGTTTAAAAAAAGAGAATTAGCTCACTGATAGTTTTATGTGGAGGCTGTGAACACTTTCACATGTCGTGGTCTTTAAAATGCATTTGATTTGAAGGCTTTCTGTATTTCCCTTCCAAAGATATGGACAGAAGAATATTCGAGCGTGGTCAAAAAGCATGGTGGTGCCACACCTGAAGAAGGCTCCACGGCCGAAACGTTGTGTTCTCTTTCTTCTTTTTTTCAGCATGGAATAAACCTATTACTTGTTCCTTTGCAGCCTATGCATACTGACGCAGCTACCCACCTGAACTATTATTGGACAATGTTGTGATGCTAAAGAAATCAATAACGATATTAATTCAAAGATCTAAATATATTTAACACTTACTCCTGACATTAGAGGTGCCCACCTGCGCGGTGACCAATTGATGGCCGGCAGGCTGTGCCGAAAAATAGATAAAAACCAGTTTAACAACTCTTAAGCATACTTAAGCATACTGTAGTTTTTGTTACCACATTTTTATCAGTGAAAAGACCACGGGCATTCTCAGAGTAGAATAGGCGTACCTTCCAGTCAAAGACAGTCCCCCTTCCCCCCACGGAAAGACAGACAAATGTTTTCACTGCCTATTTATTAGCTATTCAGAGGGAAAATCACCGCGCAGGCAAGCACCTCTAATGTCAGGCGTAAGCATTAAATATATTTACTGAAAAGCTGTACAACGCAAGAAATACTGCCCCCCCTCCAAAAACCCTTTTTTTTTGCTTACAGTAGTACTTCTCGCATTAAGAAAGTTAGGTGTTAGCATAAACTATTAGTAAGAGGCTCTGGTGAAAGCTGCAAGACATTGGGGGAGGGTCACCACTTTAAAAAAACAACACTTTTTATGTCAGCAGGCTCAGGTGTTATTTCCTGCCTAAAGATGAGTGCCCTGTTGGAAAGCAATGGAAATGAGGTTAGAAATGGCTGCCTTTTTAAATCATTGGGTGTTAAAAGTTCTGTCAAATCATATAATCTTCAGCTGGCATGCTGACACAAAGGGGAGTTGGCAGACTTTTTCCAGAGGGATGACACACTTGCATTTGAGATAATTGGGAGGTTTTCCAAAAGATGGCAATATGGAATTTCACAGTCTCCTGTTGCTATTTGCATGTCATGTGAATGGATGAAAGACATTCTGTCTTTCTCTGTGATGATGAAATATTACACATACAGTATATATAGAATGAAAGGAAGAAAAGGAAAAAATGTGAAAAGGGATATAACTCATAAGACACATAAGCACGCCTGATATCCATATTATTGTAACCAAATGATTCATATGCATAAGCATAGACAAACCCCAAAAAAAGACTTATTCCTGTATCAAGTAAAGAATTTTAAATATGAGGTATTGTGAATGGCTTGTATTTAAGGCAACAAGAATATGGTAATTTTGCATTTCTTTAGTCAGTGTCTATACAAAAGCTTCACAGTAAGGTTTGCTTTAAAAAATCATTGCTATTGTGCTTTATCCCACAGTTTTGTTGTACAGTCTATTTAATCAAAGAATACATTTCATTTAGACCATATTAAGCCAATGTGAGTATTGGTATAACAAGCAAATTTGTCAAGAGTGAATTAAATCAGTGAGTCTAAAAATTTTTTTTTTGGATATGGTATGTAGTATGTTAAGGGCACTAAAAATGTATGAGAATCTTGTATTTTAAGTAACTACTAACTACCAAGTGAGCCAAATAGCCGCCTCTTATTTACCACCTCTTATGTACATAAAAATTTAGAATAAAAGATACTGATGAGCCACTGCAACGTGAGAATACAGAACAGTGTTCACCTTTCATCTATTCCATTATTCATTTCACAAGACTGAAATTAATTTTGCCAAAGTTGATAACACTGACAAATCATCTAGTTTCTTACAAAATTATTCAGACCTTGTTTTCACATTATGGTACTTTAAAGCTTGCAATCATGGCTTTGAAGTAGCAATTAATATTTTTACATACACAACTTACTCCACACATTCAAAGCAAAAAAATAAAAAGATAGATGTAAATAGGTAATTAACAGAAAAGAAAAAATGGGAAAGTCAAGATTGCATAAGTATTCCAAGCCTTTTGCTTGTCAAAACTAATTTTATTTAGGTGCACAAAAATACCGATTAGTTTAGTGGCTTCTGTCTGTGTGTAACAAAAATGGTTTACATGATTACAGAATAAATGTACCCATCTCCGTAAGGTCCCTCAGTCAGGCAGTGAATTTCATTGAAAGTTGGAAACACAGCTTTTGTTTTTGTATTTCATCTGCTAATGAAGCTTGCTTTATGTTTAAAAGTATGGTAATTAAAAATCATTAATACTTTCGTTGAAGTTTGAATAAAGTTGATGTTTCGTCTTTTGGCTAGACTTGACTATTTAGCCATGAGATATACAATAGATTGTCATTAAACAACTTTATGTTTATTAATCTTCCTTGTTATGCACAGTGAGAATGATAATGTAATGAGAATTAATTTAATCACAGAGTGCTCATAAATTGTGCTAGGAAGAAAACAGCCAAGTGTTCTGAATGGTCACATAAACAGGTTTTCGATGGACAGAATGATAGATTAACATACAGTACTGTAGAGGAAAACAGTATAGGCATCGTTGATATGAGGACTTTTGAAACCAAATTTCCCAAATTGAATATGTGCTTTTCTATAATGGTACAGTAGGACTAATAGGTTCTAGTAAAAATTTACAGTATTCAAAATTGGTAATGGTTAGAAATCCCATTTTATGATAAGGGACTCTGGTCGTTATCCTAAACGGAAAGCAACTCAGTTTATACTACAGTATATTTCGCTTTGCTTGGTAAAATTTGCATGGTCACTTGTTCTCAATATTTATAGATATCCATCAATACCACATCAATCAACGCTATTATCAGTTCAGGAAAAGATATTCCGCTTGCAATATGCATGAAGGTGTGGCTTTTAACAGCAATTGTAACAGCTCTTATCTGTTACTAAAGGGTGGAAATATTCCATTGTAATAAGAAAAGGAAGTAGATAGATTACATAGGTTTTTATATAATACATGCACTTAATTTACTATCCTCAGGTGGCTGTTTATTCTCATTATGAGAGCTTGCTTTGTTGGAATTAGCTTGCTAATTCCAACTGAATAAATTATTTTTTCCTCAAATATAACAAAGAGAATTCCATATAGTACAAATGCAAGCAGTTGTCATAGCCAGATTCAAATTTTTTATCTTAATTTTTATGGGTATGTGGACACCTTTTCAAGGGCATTTTGTAAAATAAAAAAATAAATTTGTAGTCAGTGTTCAATAAATGTAATGTTAAGATTGAGAATTTTTGTGAAATCCCTCTGGGACAGGACAGTGTCTTTCTGGGATATTGATTAGGCAGAGCTGCAGCAGGAGATGTTTGTCAGCTCTCCTTAACTCAGTAACGCTGCACCTCCATCTGTATTATTCTTTATCTTTTTCTACCAACCTCTTCAAGAACACTCCATCATGTTAAGTGAAAAAAAAAACAAAAACAGAGAGAACCACACTGCCTTGAACATTCCCTAGAAAATGACACGTTTTAATTCTAGTGTTTAGTTTATAAGCTTGTTATTTTAGTCGGTTTTGTTACATTATTAATTTGGGTGTCTCCTCTTGCCAGAAAGCGCTTAAGGCACTCTTGCATTCTGAGTGCAGTTTTGGACTTTTTTTAAATTGCAACCCATAAATAAAGCCATATGGATGTTTTTAGGTCACATATCCACAGCTGGCAACTTTTTCATGAATGTTCAAAAACATGATGACATGAGAAAGGGTTACCTGTAGGTTACCTGATAACTCTTGGGGTGCGACACTGGAAGTGAATTGCAGAATGCTGGAAATACACAACTCAGTAGAAATGGCAAGCAGCTTGAGTGTGGGAGCAGGGCATAAGCAGGATTGATCATCTCCCATCTCCTAGTGGATCTAGAAGACTTCCCTGAAGCATTTCTCTTGATCTGTAAATCTCTTTGGGCAAGACCCCACCTCACAGGGGAATCTCAGGTGGTTGTCTCTACCTTAAGCCCTGACGATGCTTAACATTTCAAGAAGCCACTGTCTTCCAAAGTTCAAAAAGGACATTGAGGGTTTCCTGGAGTTCACTGGTGTTGTAACAGAAGGAATAAGTTCTGAATCCCGAGATGAAGTTAAACAGATGAGTTTATTGCATGCAAGGAACAATAAAGCCGAAGTCTTGTTTCCCGCAAGAGACAACAAAACCGAAGTATTGTTCAAACTTTCAGTTTATATAGGGTTTTCCTGCCGCGTCTGACGTCGCTCCTTATTATGGTAAAGGGCGGGGGGGGGGGTCATGGTGTTTGGACAGTTTACGGATTCTGGCCAAATGGTGAGTTAGATTACCTTCCCTGGGGGTTCCCTAGCTGCATCTGGAATCTTTATCAGTTATCCCTTTCTTGCCATGAACTCCAGCCTTAGAAGTCTAATCTTCATGCAGAAAGGACTTAATTAACCCCTTCTTCATATCTTGTATCTTTCTTCACTGGTTATTAAAGATTTATTAATTACATCACCACCACTGGGCCACTGTCATTGAACTCGCTACAAAAGGTAACCCAGACACAGATTAGAAGATGGATCAGTACCCTACTGCTTTCCAGACTATTACAGATCAATTCTGCCAAGTCCCAGTGTTGCACTGCCCTGTCCTTTCTCACCTCTTGAAGATGATGTATAGCTATAATGGTTATAGGCATAGAGTAATCTCTGTATATATAGTACTGTAGCTGGCAAGCATTGTGGTGCAGTGCCTTTTTTCATTTCCTTTTTTTCCTTCAGTTGATTTAATTCAGGTTCAGTATATACAGTAAACTGCACCACACCTTTAAAGACCTTACACTCCATACCTATTGCTACAATTAACATCTCAGGAACAGCAACAGCATGTTGTTGATTCCATGTGAATATCGTTATCAGATGTAATAGCAGTTAGTGTGGCCCAAACTTAAAAAGGAGGTAGATTTTCTTTGTTCAAGCCTAAGGAGTCTTGAGAGAGAGCACATTTTGTGTCATTGGTTTTCACCTGTGAAAATAATTGCCAGCTGAGTAGCATTTGGAAAACCAAGAACATGTTTATCTTTTTAGTGACTGCTTTGGGTTGTGTGGGTAAACCTGGTTGTTGTTTACTTCTAGAATGATCTGCAAAGCACTTTTATGTGAGCAATCCTGCTAACAAGACCTTTAGTTTTTACACATACAGAATTTAGATCTCAAACAGTTTTCTGTTGGAATTAATTCTATTTAAATATAGTGAACACCTTCTTAGAAGCTTGCATTTTTCATTGGGCTGTTCTGAAACAGAAGTAATTTAAAAAATACTTAGTGTTATTTATCTCTGTGAAAACTGCTATGAATCACATGCAGGAAAAGGTTGGATAATTAGACAGTAATAGATTAGGGGTAACATGGTGGTGCAGTGGTTAGTATTGCTGCCTTGTTGCAATAGGGCCCTGTGTTCAATTCTGCACCTGGGGGTCTCTCTGCATACAGTTTGGATGTTCTCCCCATGTTTGTGTAAGTTTCCTCCCACACTCTAAATACATACTGGTATTGCCAAAAACACACTGGAATGTTGTCCAATATGAGAATGTGTATGTCTATGAGTGCCCTTGGATGGACTGGTATACTCTCCAGGTTAAACCCTGCCTTGTGTGTGTTGAATTGGGTTGATGGAGGGATACTATTGGATTATGTAGTCTTTACTTTAGTAGAGTGCAGAGATATGTACAGATGCAGCCATTCAAAATGCGCGGGCGATACCGCATTATTTTGCGGTACGCTGTACGCAGTCTACCGCAAGCTACCGGTAAATACCGCGAGTTACCGTAAATTCTCCTATAATACGACAAGCAAAATAATAGTATCCGGAATTTCCGCAAGGTGGAGCTAATAAAGCTCAACCTCTCATGTTTGAGCTGTGGCCATCAAAGTCTTTAACGAAGATATTACTAATAGTATTAATAATGAATGACCTTGGACAAGCTGTAAGTGTAAACTCAAAGTATTGCCCTGGTCAACATTCTTTTTTTCATCGACCGTCTTTGTAAAAGTAACACTACAGCATTTCGCAATCACGCATTTGTTTCCAATCATGCAAAGTACAGTAATTTTTGAGAATCGATTCACCATGCCTTTCACATGCTCATAAAAGAGATTGATTTAGGAACATAAACATATTACCGTATGAAAACTGTACTGAATACAGTATGTATATGTATATTTAATGTCTTAACTGTGCCCGTTTAAGTATTGAATATTCATATCTAATTTTACCACTGAAGGGAAATCTTAGTAGCTGAGCATAAAAAGAATAGGAGCATACTGCAACGCGTGTGAAGGCCATAAACGATATTAATTTTGGAACATAAACATACAGTATATGGCTGGTCTCGGTACTTTAAAGAAAACATACACGAAACATGGTTTCATTATGACCAGAATCGGTCTTGAGATATTTTTAACTTGATTTACAGTATTTGAGAGGTATGTCTTAACACCGATACTACAGTGCTTAAGTACTGCTCACGTATATGTTTCTAGGTTTATATTATGCATTTCACACGGTCAAATTACTTTTGAGCAACTAATAAGAAGCGCGAAACGGTATGCGTTTTAGTTTCGTTTTGTGCTGGGACCCGTGGATTGATTAGAGATATCAAGTACATACAAGTCATTTTTTAAATGTTGTAGTTCGTCTTGAAAAAATGTTACGAGTACATCATCTATCAACAATTACACAGGTTCTGTTTCCATATTGCGGATTTTGGTTACGTAATATTATTTTCTAGATTTCACGTTGTGAATATATGATTTGGGCAAACAGAGCCGCAAAGAAGTACATTATGGGTTGTTGTTGTTTTTTGTGCAGTTTTATCTAGAACAAGCGATGCTTAAACCTTTGTCTGATTCTTGTGAAACTATCCACACGACAGTTACAGTACCTAGGAGTTGACTTCAGTGATGTCACTGATGGGATGTTTCTAAAAATCCATCCTCTGTAAAACGTCTTCTCTAGTTGTCCTGCATATGTATTCGCTAATGAAGCTGTGTGTTCTGAGCCTGGATCTCTACATTTCTGTATGAACCAGCTTAGAGGGCTAAAGACAGCTTGTGTTTAAATTGAGTGTAAGGCAATTTATGCTTCTAAAGTCATGGTCAGCATTTATTATTGTACTGTGTAACTGTGTGTAAACTTGTTCTGTGCCTAGTCACATTATTTTATAGCGTTTTTATAGTGTTATCAAATCCGGTGGCGCTGTGTGTTAGTTTCCTGACTCCCATGTCACATGGTCTGTGATTGAAACCTGTGAAACCGGTTTAATTCGTCACAGCCAGCACTCCGGCAGAGAGGGGGTTGTACTCATAAAGTAGAAGCAGGCGAGATTTCCAGCGAAAGACACCTCCCCCTCACACGATTCAAATTGTATTACAGCATTGTAATTACACATTGTAATTGTATTACACATTGTACACATGCTTAAAAGAGAAGAGAGAAAACGCAAGCCTTCTTCAGGTGTGAGGGTCTTCTGAGGGTCTTCTTCTTTAAATCACAAATATCATGTGTAAATACTGGCCATGTAATACTCTGCATTGTGGAATAATAGTTTATTTTAAAGGGAACTAGAGAAATCAAGAAAGGCTTTTTTTCTAGAATTAATAAATGCACATCCTGTTCACTGGGGAAATTAAATCCACACTGAGCAATCTTCAGTATGTTCAGAATATGACAGCAAGAATCCTATCAGGGATGCATTACACCTGTTTTCAAGTCCTTGCACTGGTTACCTATCAGATTTCGAGTCAACTTCAAAATCCTTATCCTCCTTATATTCTGTCCTACAACTGTTATTATTGATCACCGAATTATTGTACTTGACATGACTTCATTCAGCCTTTCCTGAACGTCTATGACAGGCAGAGAGAGTGCTGTTTCTGCTGCGATCTTTTGCAGCTGACATTTCACTGTTTTAAACGAACAAGAAATTAGATTGCTCATAAATCAGTTATTCTATATAAACACAGCGTAATTGCCCTCCGAAAATCCTCTTTTTCTTGTTCGTTTTAGAGACCTTGATCGAAACTGATTTTAGATGTCAGAAAGGATTTATTTTCTCTGTATTTCCTACATTGCTTTGTCGAGATTTTAACTTTATATCTAACTTTATATCTAGGCTCAGATTTCAACTATAAATCATACAGTAATTAATAGCAGTAAATACTGATGTTTTGCGCCCTCTTACCACAAAAATATATGTTTTGTAGTTGGGATTAACTTTATTTCGTACGCGTAGCTACTCCGATTCGGACATCGAACAGTTAAAGATGGCGGCAAATCAGACACCCAGAGAGGGGGGGGGGGGGGCGTCTTCTCGCCTCCATAACTAAAATGCCAAATAGGAGTGGCTTAAGCGACATACACAGTCGTGTAACTGACAGTTTGAGGTAGCCTATCATGTAAATTTCGCTTTGTTGCTGATAGGTTAAGCTTTTGAAACTCTGCCCCAAAGTCATGTGACTGATTTTTCGCCCTGTTTCGTTGGTTAAACGCAATGATCACAAGCACCACCATGGTAACTGGGATGTGTAGTTTTTAATTCCATTTGAATTATAACTGTACGTACTGTCTTCATATTTGGCCAGGGCTTTAAAGAGAAGGCGCGCCAAAAAATGTCGGTGCCGTCGTCTCCGCTTTAAAGGTACCCCCGTGCTGGAAGAATTTGACCTCGGAACGTTTGCCCAGCGTAGTTATAGTGGACATAAAAACAAGAGTTAGCTGGCATTATATCCTAGAAGACACAGACCGGCACCAGACCGGTAAATGCTTGATGAACTAGGGATTGGACAGTTTCCAAGTGCTTGTACAATCGATGGAAATGTTCAAATAAATGTGCAAAAGAAATAAACAAAATAATCATTTATTTCATATTATTATTTCATATTTCATATCATATTGGCTAGCTAATGTCCTCTCTTTGCTAGTTAGTGGCTGTGTTTCTGTGTTGGGTAGCAACGGGTGACTGTTCTCAGGCGGAAGATGTAAACAGCTTAATTTTCGTGTTAAATAATTTTTAAAAATTAAAATTCATTCTATACAGCAATCACATATTTGGGTACCGTTTCATAAAACTTTCATGCTTAAAATGTTTAGGGAGAAATGGAAGACTGGTGTGTATTTTTTCTTTAAACTATCAAGACCAGCCATACACAGTACAGTTTATGTACATACAGTAATGTTTATGTTCCTATATTAATATCGTTTATGACCTTCAGATGCGTTATGCTCCTCTTCTTTTTATGCTCAGCTACTAAAATTTCCCTTTAGTGGTAAAATTCCATATAAATATTCAAAACTAAGCGGATTGAAATGTGCACAGTAAAGACATTAAATGATTAAATCTTTTCACTACCAACCAATGCACCACGAGTGCCCCTGTCGGTCATTTTGGCCAGCCAATCACTTACCGCAGTGCCCTATGGTGCCCTGCGGGTTGGTTACTGTACCGCGGGTTTTTACCGCTCATTTTGAATGGCTGCATCTGTACTTGCTCTTATTATGTAAATTTCTCATTTTCTTGTTGTGAAGTCTTTATCCTACAGTCTTTTCATTCACAAAAGGAAATGTATGCTATCCCTTTTGTAGTGAATGCATTTTATTTTAGTTGAAATGCCAAGTGAAAGAGAAGACTACTGCATAATATATCCAAAATTTTCTCTGTATGTATATATTTGCTGTAGAAAACAAACACGGTAGGTTTGAATACTCTGTCCTTTCATTGTCATTGATACTATTGTTGTTCACCCAATTGAAGTGTCCTGTGTTTTGGGGAACCATTCTAATAAAAAGTTAGGCTCTAGTCCTCTTTAACATTAGGTGTCATAGAATAGTTAATTTTTGCCTTATTAAAAGCTATTGCATGTCTGTTATAGCAGCACCTGGTGGCTTTTCTCTGTCAAAAAGTGTTGCACTTGGTACAGAACTGAAGCATAATTGCAAAGGAGTACCCCGACATTTAAGTGTATATGGGAGCACTCCACAATTACCTTGAGTTGATACTGGTGTTGGACCATTTTTCAATGGGAGGGATTCATCAAGACTCCAACACCTTTATGGTACATGCTGTTCTGAATTTTAGTGCTTGGTGGACCTATTCTAAAAGGATAGGTTTGTGACAGGATGGCATCTTTGCAGGGTGTTTAGTAGGCATAGCTGCAGTAGGAGATACTTATCAGCTGCACTTGTTGTGCCTATGCAATCACCTACAGTTTGTAACTCTCTCCCTCTCTTCCCAGCAATAACCTACATGAGGCCACACTCTCTTGTTTAAAGCATCACCTTTCTTCCCGTTAAAAGGAGGAGACAATTTACACTTTAACTCCTCAGTTCACAGAGAAATTTCACCAGAGCCTCTTACTAATAGTTTATGCTAACACCTAACTTTCTTAACGTGAGAAGTACTACTGTAAGCAAAAAAAAAAGGGCTTTTGGCGGGGGGGCTCTGGTGACATTTCTCTGTGAACTGAAGAGTGAAAGTGTAAAGTGTCCCCTCTTTTTAACGGGAAGAGACGTGGTGCTTTAAACAAGAGAGTGTGGCGTTACTTTTTGTCAATGAAAAAGTGTGTGTGTTTTTTTTTACTCCCTGGCAGAAACAGGCTTCCATAAAAATAATAGGTAATACAGATGCAGCCATTCAAAGTGCGCGTTACAGACACGTACTGCAGGTGGTGTCGCGCATTGTGACGCAAGATGACGCGAGGCACCGCAGTACGTGATTGGTTGACCGACAG